>NC_051074.1:61433093-61733093 GCF_004664715.2 Peromyscus leucopus
TCTGTAGTTCCTGTTTGTTTACTCAGACTTTCTATTTTCTAGCATTCCCTTGGTTTGTGTCCTCTTTATTGTTTCTATTTTAATTGCCAGGTATTGAACCATTTCCTTTACCTGTTTAATTGCTTTTTCTTGGTTTTGTAGATTGGCTTTCTTTAAGGGATTTATTAATTTTTTCTAGATGTTGTTTGTCTTTTCCAAGTTTCTTTAAGGGAATTTTTCATTTCCTCTTGAAAGGCCTCTAACATCTTCATAAAGTTATTTTTAAGGTCACTTTCTTCTGCTTCTATGTTGTGATGTTCAGGTCTTGCTGTTGTAGAACTGCTAGGTTCTAGTGATGCCATATTGCTCTTTATGTTGTTGTGTGCATTTCTACACTGGTGTCCACCCATCTCTTCCTCCAATAGGTGCAAGAGGTATCTGTGTCTGAGGGAGCTGCTTTTGGTCCAATCTGTGATTGCTGTGTCTGTGTCTTGGGGGCCACTCTTGGTCCAACTGTAGCTCTTGGTCTAACTGGAGCTAGCAGATTCTGTGTCCCAGGGAGCCTCTGAGGTTTCAGAGGGACAGGTTGGTTTGGGGTAGGGAGTGGGTCTTGTAGATTGCACGGTCAGATGGAGGATGTTGGTAGGGAAGTCTGTTAGTGGGAGTCTTTCCTGCTGGCCTTCAACTGGGGCAGCAATGGGTGGGGTATACCCATTGTGCCTCAGAGCCTGGGCCCTAGAGGCAGGACTCTCTGGGTGGGAAAGGAGTCACTCACCTCTTTTTCCAAGCAGAGCTGGTGGATTCTGTGTCTCAGGAAACTTCTGAGGTTACCGGGCTTTGGTTGGGGTTGGGGTCGGGAGTGAGTCTCGTGGATTGCAGAGTCTGATGGGGGGGGGGGTGTTCCTGGGGAAGCCTGCCCATAGCAGGTCTTCCCTGCTGGCTGACCACTGGGGCAGTGATGGGTGAGGGTTCCAGGGCACGGGTTGTGCCTCAGAGGCTGGGTCCTAGAGCAGCTGATTTTTTTCTAATGAAGGTCCTGACTCTGACGTGCATCCTTTCTGCAGATGGTAAATTGCTGTCACCATAGTTCCTGTTCATTATTTTAATTTTTTGAACATTTTTTATTAACTTTTACATTTATTTACAATTTAAAATGTGATTTATTTTCATGACATACAAGGAATATATCCTGGACCATTCAACACAATAAAACTAGAAATAATTAAATACATATTTTGACTATACATATACATTACTGTTCTATAAAGAAGCTCATTTCCACATTTTATGCATATAAGGTTTTCAACTCTATCCCTTCTCCTCCTCTCCCTCTTCCCCTGGCCCTGCTCTGATGTATTCCAGAGAACATGTCAGTTGACTTTGCTGATGTCCTTTCTGCACAGTTCTGTCGTCTACCATTCTGTCCTGCACTAAGTTCCAGGGAACAGGCCCATCCACTCCTCTAAGGTGGGCACAAGGAGACTATTAGAAGGAAAGGGACCGGGCACCTGCTAACTGTCTACCCACATTGCTCTGTGTTTATCGTGCTTCCTCCCAGTGCTGATACACTGTGGTGTGAGGATGTTGTCAAGTCATATTCCATTTTGACAGGAAGCCCCCTGATGGTCCCCTTAACAACGTCCAGAGTGCTTTAGCATGTTTCTGTGATTGTTAGATCATGGAGATGTGAATCTGATAATATAGTCCACACATGTGGATCATTCAGTGTCTGGGAGTCACAATACAAATTTATCCCTTTATTTCTATAATTACAGGGTCAGTGATTTAGAGAAACAAGAATAAATTGGGTTAAATTTGATCTTCCTTGGTAGATTTGACATAAGTTAAATTTCAAATAAAAATTTAAATACATTTTAATATGTGCCAGCCTGTTCATTTAATAATTCCACCTCTTTTAGAGTAGGAGGTTTGAAAATATGGGCCTGCTCTAACTTTTACAAGGAGTAAAGGATCTGGAAATAAAATGTTTAGCAGACTTCATACACAAATTTCACCTTCTGAAGTGTGCTAGGAGTTACCCTAACAAAATTGAAAAGGATGTCAACATTTACATCATGAAACAAATGTTCTATTTCTAACACACTCTGTACTGTACTGTTTGACACATTCATCAGATTCCATAAGGACATTGACAGCAAACAAAATTATAACGGCGTCTCATCATTTTACACCCATCAGAAATCAGAAACTGGCAGTGGAAGAGAAAGATTTTTCTTGGTGTGTGTGGGTGGCAGATGATCAACATATCTAAAGATATTACAGTGCCAGAGAGGTAACTCCCGCTTCTGTACACATTCATATGCACACACATGATATGCATAGGATGCACACATGGTGTTTGCAATTTCTATTTGTTCATCTCTGATTCATTCTGTGTAGAAGTAAACCTCTTTAGGTTTAGCATGACACACTGAAGACAGGGAAGAACAGCTTCTAATCAAATGGAAATATATGAAACTATTCTTTTTTTCAGATACAGCATAATAACAGATACAAATGGAATGGGGAATGCAAAATATGTTCTACTGTAGGCCTTTGTTCAATTAATTTCAATCAGTTTCAATTTAACCCATAACCATTTCTATGTGCTGACCAGATCACAGAGATTCAAGGACAAGTATGTTCTAATTTTACCATTAAGGGACTTATATAGTAATGTGTAACCACTAGAACTCTCATAAGATAACTACTTGAAAATCACATAAAAAGTCATGCATCTCATAAGAAGTCATGATTGATTTAAATTAAAAATAATCAAGTGAGCACCATATAAAATGTAGCCATGTGGAAGGGTCTAACTTAAACAGTAGAAAATGTCAAGTCCAGTATTGGTCAGTTGAAAGTTGGGTATCACTAACACAAGGATATGGAAGCATGATAGTGCACCATGGTTCTGGGACTGGTTCCCAAAGGTAATCTGGCCTTTAGTGAAGTACAAGGATGCAGTGTGGACTCCTTACATTCAGACAAGAATGGGCCCCAACACCAGCCCTTCACATACTAGATATATAAAATAACTCGTATGAGAAACATAATTCTATCCAACATAGGATTTCTTTGAATATTTAGTGTTCTGGTGTATGTAGCTAGCATTGTATGACCTACTGGGTATAATAACAGGCTTAATATCATATCTCCAGAGTTTAGTCTGCCTGAGTGAGATTTAAGAAATAAAAGAACATTGAATGGCAAGACAGGGCCTAGGTTAGAAAACCAAAAAGGTCTCAAGGAGCTTGTGGGCACACTAGGACATCATGCTCAGAGTCAACTCATAAGTCCTGGGATAATTTGCATTGTAGAAGTCAATCTCTTAGTAAGGTTGTTTTTTTAAGCAGACTTTGTGCCACAAGATAAAATGTTATTTTATCTTAGTTTCCCAGCAACACTCAAAGAAAATTCTATAATAATAATTTATAATTCAGCGGTAGTACAGGGCTATAAATTCCCAGGCCTAGGCTAGCTGAGGCAGGGGAATTGTCACAACTATAATGCCACTCTGGGCTAAGTAGCAAATGCCAGGACATCCAGGACTACGTAGTGAGACTCTGTTTCTTAATTTAAAAAGCATGCATTTTTAAGTTGTTTTATTGTAAGTTTATGAGTGTTTTGCCTGTATTTATGTATATGGACCATGTGTGTCTGGTGCCCTGCAAAGGCTAGAAAGGGGCATCAGATTCTCTGGAACTGGAGTTATATATGGTGGTAAACTTCCCTGTGGTTGTCGGGGACCGAACCTACATTCTCTGCAAGTACACTAAGTGCTTTTAATTTCTAAGGCATCCCAACACATTTCAAAACATAACAAATTGTCATATGTAGCACAGCAATAATAGTTGCTTTCCCTTTTACTTTTTAAAGATTTACTTTATTTATTCATGTATTTGTGTGTGTATACACACATGCCCATGAAATTCTGAAGAGGGTGTCAAATCCCCTGAAGTTAGGGTTACAAGCTATTGTGAGCTGCCCAACATGGGTGCTGGGAACTAAACTGTAGTCCTCTGGAAGAGCAGCAACTGAACCATCTTTCCAGCTCTCCAGTATTCAGTGACTTATGTTGCAGGTATTGAGAGATTTAAAGAATACGTTTCTTTAAGTTGAACAAAGCTGAAGGTGAGCAACAGAAGTCACTTCCTACTTGTGCCAATGACATTAGATATGCTATATAAAACACAAACATAGAAGAGAGAAGCCTCAGAACTTAAGGAGAAACCCGTGAATTATGTGAACAGTTCATGTTGCTCATCTTCTGGGTCTCAGTTCCCTTCCAACGAGGTGGTTTGTTATTTGCCTTCAAAATATGCTTTTCACTGCTTTTCTATTCCTCCATTTGGAATAGAATTCCCCAACAAAGATTTATAGAACTCCAGACCTTCACTAAGATCTCTATATACCTTGCTCTCAATTATTGCCCTGCAACCTACAGACACTAAAATAAAACCACTTATGCATTTGTTTTCTGCATTTTGCAGTTTAAGACAGCATGCACCAGCCTGTCATGTACGTGTGGACTGAAATACTGAGTAGGATGATCTTCAGCTCTTCTGAAGTTCCAGGGGATACTCTTCATCTATGGTTGTCTGCCAAATGAATTGGTTTTTTTCATTGTCATGTCAGATAAAACATTCTAAACTCAAATGTTGATCATTGATTAAAAAAAAACATATAATAATTATTAGCACATTTTAGTGATTCATTATATATTAAGATTTTCCAGAGGAAAAGAACCAATAAAAAGTATATATATGATGTATTACATTAGCTTACAGAACACAGCTGGGTAGTCCAACAACAGCTGCCTATATGCATTAGAGAGACTGATGACTGGATACTGTTCGGTCTACTGCATGGCTCCTCAGCAGTCCCAGTCTAGCCCCAGAAGCCTGAGGATTCCTGGAGAGCCACAGATCAGAAGTCCATTTTGAAAGGCTAACAATGGGTCCTTATGCCACCAGAGAATTGGTAGGAGCAGTGGTAGCAGCAGTGGCGGTAACACAGATGCACTAGTCAGCAAGACGTGAAGGCAAGCAAGCAAAATGCAAAAACAGTTCCCTCTGCCTCCTTGTATCTGGGCTACTTCAAAAAATGTGATGCACGCATTTAGTCTACTCAAGAAAAATCCCTCATAGTGATGCCTGGAAGCTAACCTCCTAAATGAGCCCAGAAGCTTGCCTCACAGGTGATGCTATATTATCTCATGTTAACAGTTAATATTAACCATCACATAAACCACTGGCAGAACATCACACTAAGAAATGACTATTTCATATTAAATGGATATCATCTTAACTGGTTTAATTGAATTGATAAATCTCTGCTGATTTATTTATTTTTGTTACCAAAATTTATTAAAGGCTTAGTACAGCATCCCTCTGCCCAAGGTAGGCAATTTATATGAACTTCACAGATTATCTTGGTATAACTTAGAGTAAGCCAAAGATATCACTTATAGACAAATAGATGTAACATACAAAGAAATAAAATCTCACAAATATATACATTTTCTAATTTCTCTTTTCATAGTTCTATTAGGTAAGCCCATGTCTTTGATTTTCCAAGCCTCACACAGAATGTGTATTTGTATGTGTACTAGAAAAATATGATATGAGATAGTTACATCTAACGTAAAAATTTTCTATTAATTTGATCTCTCAATTAATCATTTGTTGTTTTTACTGGGAAATGAGAGTTCCCCTCTCTCACAGGAGAATGTGCCTTGTGATTTTTGCACATTTACATTCTATGACCCAGTTAAGCTAAAATGTATTCCTGTATATATGTCTTGTCCAGGAAATGAGTAATTTTTATTTGATCTCTATATAGAGAATTAGTCAGATGTTGGCAAAGTGACAGTACCTCATCCCAGTTCAGAGCAAAGAAAAGATCTAAGTGCTTCACCAAAACGAAACTTTTGTGATAGAGGGTCAGATGGAAAGAAAACACGTGACTGCAATTTAGTCGTAATATTTTCTGTATTGTAAAATGCTGATCTATAGAAGCATTGATTGAGAGGGGCACGGTGGTGCATTGCTGCAGTCTCAACACTTGGGAACCAGGGGCAAGAGAACCAAAAGTTCATGACCACCCAGTTACACAGTGAGGTTCAGGCCAGCCTGGGCTGCATGGGGTCCTCTCTCAGAATGTACGCCCCCGAGATAAAAGTCATTGAAATCTAGTTATATCTATAGCTCTGTTGCATTAAACTTTTCTGGAGTACTATGAATGGACAACTACTCCCTCAAGATACATCTCCAAAGACAGACCAAGATAATAATTCATCTCAATAATGTCCAACTTAGTAAACCGACATATTTTTCAGGCTTCCTTACAGATAATGGGTAAAGTATGGCTGACAGGTGTAGGACTCCACTACAGCTGCACCACCACCAAGTCCCCCCATCGTGGATAGTGACATGAGACCCATCTACTTGAGTGCTGATATGACAGGTATGCACCATCACTTTGGCTGTATTGAAGTTAGAAAGTCTTAATTTGCATGGAAAACTGCCCAATGTGATATAACTACTCAGAAAGTTCGTTCTTGCTTATTCTTGGTGTCCCTTGCCCTTAGACAGGTTAAGCTGCTGTAACAAAGTGCCACAGACTGTGTTGCTGATGAAGAACCTAAAGTTACTTCTCACAGTTCTCATGATCAAGTCTCATCGTGGTGTAGCTTGAGCAGGAAGTTTTTTTTTCCCCAGGGAGCGTGATTCACATGTTGTCCTCTTGTGTCAGAAGAGAAAAAGAGGTTAATGGAGGCTTTTCATGAGTATTAATTTTATTCACAGCATCTCCACTCTTGTGATAGAATCACCTTATGAAGATGCCACTTTCTAGTATTGTCAAATTGTAGATTAGGGTTTCTACACACGAGTTCCCTATGTGAAGGGAAGAGGGGACACAAACATTCACTGTGAATCATTGTCCCAGCTTCTAGGGCATGGGCAAGTACATTGATGGTGTTCCATCCTTGGCAAGTGCAGCAGATTCTGGGAGGAAACAAGAAAAATATAGTGATCAAAGAAGTATAACCAAGAATAAAAAGAAAGTAGATGTTAGACCTAGTATTAAATAAATGTACAGTGCTCCTATTGTATAAAATATGTTATTAGAATACATAAAAGTATAATCAAGTAATGCATTGTGGTACTAATTCTAAATATAAATAAATTCAGGAAAAGAAAGAAAATAGGGCATGGTGAAGTTGTCAGAAAGACTTAGAACACTTGGGGTATTTTTTCAAGAAATGAGGGGAAAATTGCATTTGCTACTTTCCATCTTCCATTTCTTTGAAAGAAGGAGTCAGGATAAAGTGAAATAAATTAATCAATAGCTTTAATGTGGTTAGGGTGACTACACATGTTTTCTTATTTTAAGTGGAGTCATTTTATCTCTGGAAGTAACTTCCTGCCGAAGGAAGTGCATGTTTCCTCTGTTTCCAGAATTACTTCAAATGACACTTAAGAGTCTCTTCCTCATCTCTGTAGCTTAACTCTCTCCAGATTCTTCCACTGACAGAAATAATAACATTAGAAGTAAGAGAAATCTGGCCAAATTCTTGAGAACCACCAGACCTAAACCTATAGTGTGATTTTAACATTTCATTGTTTAGCAATTTTGCACTGTTTTCTGTCTCTGAGAGCTAAGGAAAAACAGCATACTGAATCCCCACATACTTACTGTCCAGTCCTTTCTTTTTCCGGGAGCTACCCCTTCATGAGCATATTCTGTTGGTCACAAAGGGAATTTTGGGCAGCCTGTTCCTACAACATGATCTTGCATACTGGCTATGCTTGACTAAGTCAGTGACTGACAGTTGGTGGTGTCTTTCCCGGGGATGTTAAGTTCCAGTTCAAAGACACTACAAGAAGAGTAATGAGAAACAAAAGTAAAGTCCTCTTGTTTCTGGTTCGAGGTCACCCAGAGGCCCAAATTAACTCTATTGCACTGGCTTTCCTGACATACTTAAATTGTTAAAATAACAAGATTACTTTTCTCTTTTGCTACCTGGAACTTTTATTGCCTGCTGTCAAAATAACTAACATAGATGATATGACTCAATAGAACTTACGGCTTACACATTTTTGGTCAAGAGGAACTCTAAGAGAAAAGTGTAAGAGTGCCATAATTTCAGTAGCGATACTCCTTGGCAAAGCAATGACTCCCTTAGGCCAATGGTAGATTAATGACTATGTGATATGGGGGCTCCTAAGCCTGCACCTGCTGTGGGATATTTGTACACTGTGTGAAGATGTATTGTTGCAATTGTAATTAAAAGGTAAATGGCCAATAGTTAGGCAGGAGATATAGGTGGGACTTCCAGGTAGAGAGAGAGAGAGAGAGAGAGAGAGAGAGAGAGAGAGAGAGAGAGAGAGAGAGAGAAAAGAAGAAGAAGAAGAAGAAGAAGAAGAAGAAGAAGAAGAAGAAGAAGAAGAAGAAGAAGAAGAAGAAGAAGAAGAAGAAGAAGAAGAAGACCAGAGTCACCAGTGAAAAACCAAGGAGACACTGAAGAGGTCAGACATACAGTACAGAGAAGTCACCAAGCCACGTGATAGAATGTAGATTAATAGAAACAGATTAATTAAGTTATAACAGCTAGTTAGAAAACAGTCAAGGTAAAGGCCAAACTTTTATAATTAATAGTAAGTCTCTGTGGTCTCTGTGTTGTTATTTGTGGGCTGGTGGTCCACATGAAAAAGAACTGTTACACGCACCTGTCAGTAAAATCTAGTAGATTTTATGAATGTAACTAAGGGAAACAGATCACACACTTTCAAAGTCCCACATACAAGGAATATTTTATGTCCTGGGAAAATGGGAAAAATTGGTCACTATTTCTTCTCAAATAAGACTAAAGTCAAGATATTTCCTAAAACATAATAATTATTCCTTAAAAATCATAATTTCTCTTTTACAGCACCACATTGCATTAAAACAAGGCTGTGTGTTTTGTATAAGATGAGGAATGAAACAAATTTATTTGACACACCAGAGTTTTTTATTTTTTTGAGATGTTTAATTTGAACACACTTAATGAAGTAGCTTTCAAATAGTCTGAAACACATTTTTTTTACAATAATCTATCAGCTAAGTTCAGGAACACTGGTGTGCAAAACTAAGTATTCACACAATCCTCTAAGTGCAGATGTCTAGGACATGAGCATGGTAGCCTGAGAACTAGACTGTTACTCCACCTATTACCGTGAGACCTGGCCAAAGTTATTTGAATTTCATGAAGCATTTTAACTTATAATAAAATAAGAAAGGTGCAATGCATGACTCACAGGAGTGTGGAAAATATTACATAGAGTTGTACATATAAAACACACACACACACACACACACACACATTACAATACCTGCATGAGGTATGCAGGTCATGTTAGATATAATGCGTGGTCTGGTACAATTTATTATTTACCATTTATCAGTGAGAAAGGGTGTGGTAATAGCAGCTTTATTCTAAAGTTCAAGGGCCTAGGGCTAATAAATATCAAATAAATTGAGATGGCAGTAAAACCTATCTATGAAACAAAATCTCTCTAATTTGTGGACAAGGATGTGTTCTACTACTTCATATCCACAAAGGTAAAATTTTAAATGATCTGACACTTCACTTCTTTTTAATTATTATGTACATACATGTGTGGGGTGTGGTGTATGTGTGTGATTCTTGAGCACATGTGTTGGTGTGGGCATGCACATGTGGCAGCCATAGGAGAATACTGGATATGTTCCTTCACTGAATTTTCATGTATTTTTATACTTGAGTATTAAAAAATAGTTTGTGCCATTTATATCTGATGCCAAAGAAATGAGGGAAAAGCATAAAAAATAAAGTATATTACAAATAGATACCAAGTTTATAAAATTGGGAATGTTTTGCTTTGGTCTCCATTGTAAATAATAGACATCTTATTGTTCCCTCAGTAGCCAGATGTGATCCAAAATCTGTCACAATGTGGTTATAAATCATGATATAGAAACAAAGAATAGACTACAAAGAACAAGCCATAAATGAGGATGCTTTAACATCTTCCTACATCATAAAGAACATATTTGTCTATCTATTTTAGTATAAAACTGATTTTACTATAAAAAATTAATGCAACTAATGTTTGGAGAAAATTACTCGCATCAGATTCTAACACCGCTCTTCCGAATTTCAAAGACCATTTAGATAAGTAAAACAGAAATAAAATTTTATGGGAAGAGTTCATGTGAGATCTTATCTTTGTGGTGTGGGTGACTGGATGGGGGATACGATTCATGGATTTATAAGATCGAAGTTGTAAAGCTATGCTGCTAGAACATTGGTTCACAGCACTTTTAGTTGTAACTTTTATTGCTTGTATTTATATATTTATAGGGTAGGGAATAATGCCCCTGCCATGGTGAACTAGTGTATATCAGCAGATATTTTACTTACAGGACTTATGTCTCTCCTTCCACTGGGTGCAAGTCCTGGGGATTAAACTTCCATCGTCAGGCTTAGCAGCGAGTGCCTTTACCAGCTGAACCGTCTCTCTGGCCTCCAAACATACAGTTTAATGAGATGTTCTCTATGTCTTCATATAGTCTATGACAGCTGCAGAACTGTGATAGTAAACATTTTCATCACACACACACTCATGCATATACACATGCACACACATGATAAATGTATGCCAAGAACAGAGAACTTAATAAAAGCAAAATTATTTACCTTCCGTAGAGGGAAGTCATCAAAAAAGATTAATCATAAATTAGAGTGTTTATAATTTTTACAAGTATACTAGAAACAAGTTTGTTTTGGTATAAAAATTGTTTTTTGATAAATGTGTTTATTGATTATATATGTGTGTGTGTGTGTGTGTGTGTGTGTGTGTGTGTGTAGTTGTGTGGTGACAGAGTCATAGGATACCTAGGAATTGAGTTAATTGTTATTTCTGGGTCTGTGAGAATTCTTTCCAGGAGATACTGATGCTTGAACAATTACTTGAGTAAAGCAAATGGTTCTCCCTAATGTGGGTTGGCTTCATCTGGTCCACTAGGGTACTGTAGATGAATTGTCTTATTAAATAAAAATGGTCTTACTAAATAAAAAACATGGAACCTGATATATGGTAAAAGCTGGAAAGAGATCAGGAAAATAGGGAAAGCCACTGCTAACCTTATCTCACCAACTCAGCAGCTTCCAAATGTGAGTTATTTCCTGTCTACCTACCTCTATATGCCTTGCTGTTCTGCCATCTGATTTGCTCTCTGTTCAGCTACATCACTTCCTCTTCCTACACAGCTCTGTCACTTCCTGTCTGTCTGTACAGACCTCCAGACCTCCATGGTTAACTAATGTTGGAATTTAAGGCGTGTGCCACCACACCTGGCTCTGTTTCCAGTGTGGCCTTGAACATGCAGAGATCCTGCCTTCCAAGTGATAGGAGTCAAGGTGTGTGCTAACATTGCATGACTTCTGTGTTTACTTATAATGGCTGTTCCCATTATTCTGATCTCCAGGCAAGCTTTATTTATTAAAGCACAGATAAAATATCACCACATTTCAGCACAAATAAAATATCACCACAGGGTACTGAACAAGGAGGAAAACAGGGTGGAAGAATGCATCATCATCGAACTGCCTAGCTACCTGTCTATTAACTGCCTAGCTACCTGTGTATGAACTGCCTACCTGTATATTATCTGCCTGTCTATGAAGTCTCTATCTACCTGTCCATGAACTGTCTATCTTCCTGTCTATGAACTGCCTATCTATCTATGAACTGCCTATCTATCTGTTTATGAACTAGAACTGCTTATCTACCTGTCTATTCTGTCTCATCTCCACCTCTCTTCCTGACCACACCATCCAGAACAATGGTTCTTTTCTGTCTGTGAACTTGAATTTATTATTTTAAGCACCCTTGTTTCTCAGACCTTAAGGCTTGGACTGGTGGGACTGGAGAGATGGCTCAATGATTAAGAGCACTTGTTAATCTTGCAGATAAATCAGGTTCAGTTCTAGCACTAAAATATTGGCCCTCAAACATCCATAATTCCAAACACAGGAGATCCAACACCCTCTTCTGACCTTTGCAGTAGTATACACACCTACATGCAGGCAAAACTTTCATACAAATAAAATATAAAATAAACAAATCATTGAAAAGAGATAAGTGTGGGCTGGAAGTCATGCCATCAGACCCCCTGTCATCAGACATATAAGGAAACTATCTTGCTCGCTTCGTACACTTTCATAACATTGATTTCTTGTCTTCTAAAATCATTAATTTCTTTAAAAAACTAAACACATTTTTCTGTCTCTCTGTCTCTGTTACTTTATTTCCAGATACATGGATGGATGGAGAAATAGATAAATGATAGGCAGAGAGATCCAAGTGATTTTGTCTCATTAAAAAACCTAATCGTATAATATACTCTAGCTGATGATAGGTATTGGCCCCCTTTTCCTGATTGTCTTATCCCTTTCTGCGTATGACCATCTACACATGCACCAAGGGAGAATACAAATCCTTCATTGTTGAACGAAGATGTGGCACTGTACCCATTTTTAATTTTCTCACTCTATACAACATGTACTGAGGTCAAATGATTCTATTTTGATTTAATGTGTTTATATATTCATGCATACACTCAAATTTATACACATATATGCACACACACACACACACACACACACACACACACACACACACATTTTTAAAGCCCAAATAACAGGCAACTAAGGAATGGTACAAGCCAGAGAAATAGTCCTCCCCAAGGAAGACAGAGCAACTAGTTAACCGATATCAAATAATCAGCCCAGAAAACATACATAAAAGTAACCTAAGTACAACTCAACAGGTTGTACTCATGTATGTATGAATATCTGTATATACATAGATACAGATATGTGTGTGTGTGTCTCTATGTATGTGTGTAATAACAGTTAAAAGGAAAAGGGACCATAAATTTGAAAAAATAACAAGGAGGGGTATATAGAGGGTTGGGAGTTAGTGAAGGAGAAGGAGGGATGCTATAATTATATTATAATCTCAAAAATAAAATAATAAAAAATTATCTTCTATATACAAATAATAATGTAAAATTGCTGGGTTGTCCTTGGGACTGACAACAGTGGCCTGACTTATGAGTCCAAATGTAGATGAATTTCTAAACAGTCTTATTAAATAAGAAACACAGAGCCAAATACAGGGGTAACAGCCGAAGAGATCAGAGAAATAGCGAATAGTCATGACTAACCTTAGCTTATCGCCTCGCCATAGCTTTTCAAGAGAGCGCTTTCTCCTGTCTAACCTGCACCTTCATTGCCTTCCCATTCTGCCTTCTCATTGGCTCTAAGCCCAGCCACATGACTTCCTCCTCATTGCCTGACTATACAGACCTCCAGGATTCTATGGTTGGTACTAGGATTAAAGGCTCGTATCACCACACTTGGCTGTGGCCTTGACCACACGGAGACTCTGCCTGCCATGTGATCGGATTCAGGGCGTGTGCTCCCACCACCCCACCTGACTTCTGTTTATGGCTTGCTATGACCTCTGATCTCCAGGAGGACTTTATTTATTAACATACATATAAAAAATCACATTTCAGCACAAATAAAATATCACCACATCCAAATCATAACAGTTTATGCTAGGGAAATCAGATCTTTAAACTGAATAGGATTCCTTAGTTTAATATTGGTAGAGATTTGGTGCTTTTACTTGCTGCCTACTTATAACACTTTATTTATAAATAATGGTTTTGGCATCCTATTTTGCTTCACTCTAACTGTTACCAGGTTAGTAGCATTAATTTAAGTTTTTGCTTAATACTACATTTAATACTTTTATTATGTAATTAGAATTTCAATTTTAATATTGATATTTTCATGTACATATATTGATTTATACATTTACGTAAATGATATTGACCTTTTATCTACAAATTTACAGGGACTCTTCACCAATTTGGTCTTTTAGCTTTGTTTATAGTGTTTGGGCATAGATAGCTCCAATTTTTGATTAGTGGCTCCGTGCATAATATATAATCATAACGCACTGCTGGTTTTCCTCAATGTGAACATGCTTTGTATATCTTATGTTTAACTTCACACTTATAATCAGAAAACTGAACATTTTAAAGCTTCTTTTATTTAAATGTTTGAAAAGAATTATTCTTTTTGTCAATTATTCCATTTTTAAGTGGAATATGTCTTTAATTAATTGTTTCTCTCCATCCTCTCCATGTTCCTGCACAGTCCTGCCCTACTCCTTCTCATATTAATGGCCCCTTTTTTTAAAATTATTATTTTTCTATATATATTTTTCCATATATATATATATATATATATATATATATATATATATATGGTGAAAAAGGTATGAATACAACCTGCTAAGTCTGCATAGTGTTGCATATACATATACTACTTAAGGAAGGACTATTTGATATTGGATAACCATTTGGGGACTCAAACCAGGGAAAGACTAGTTGCCCCTCTTTCCACAGTCTAGCTTGTGGTGATATTGTGTTTCCAAAATATTGTTAATAAGACCCTTTAAGATTCATGTTATACTAGCCACTATTCCATTGCTGTAAAGAGGCACCATGATAAAGGCAACTATTATTAGAGAAAGCATTTGATTGGGGGCTTGTCACATTGGCAGGAAGCACGGTGGCATACAGGCAGGTGCTGGAGCAGTAACTGAGAACTACATCCTCATCACTGGGCAGAGAGAAAATTTCTGGGTTTGTCATGGAATTTGGAACCCCAAAACCCACCTCCAGTGGCACACTTCCTCCAACAAGGCCTCATATCCTAATCCTTCTAATCTTATCAAAGAGTTCCACTCCCTGGTGACTAAGCATTCAAATATATGAACCTATACAACCATGGTCTTCTGTGGAATAATGCTTTTGTACACTGGTTTAATAAAACACTGATTGGCCAGTAGCAAGGCAAGAAGTATAGGCTGGATAAGCAGACAGGGAGAATTCTGGGAAGAGAAAGGCTGAGTCAGGAGACACCAGCCTGCCATCCAGTGAGCAGCATGTAAAGGCAACAGGTAAAGCCACGGATAATGTGGCAACATATAGATGAACCGAAATGGCCTGAGTTTAAGTGTAAGAGCTAGTCAGTGGTAGGCCTGAGCTAATGGCCAAGCAGTTTTAATTAATATAAGCCTCTGTGTGTGTATTTGGGTCTGAGCAGCTGAGGGCCCAGGCGGGACCAGAGAATCTTACAGCTACAATGGTCATAGCTGCTCTATTCCAAATAGCCAAGAATTGGAAACAACACACATAAACCTCAACCAAAGAATGGATAAAGAAAATGTTGTGCCTTTACACAATGAAGTATTATTAGCTGTTTAAAAAAAATGACACCAATTTCTTTCTCAGCCTGTTTGTCATTTGTATATAGGAGGGCTACTGATTTTATTTTTGAGTATTTTTGCATCAATGTTCATGAGGGAGATTGGTCTGTAATTCTCTTTTCTAGTTGTGTCTTTGTGTGGTTTGGGTATTGGGGTAACAGTAGCCTCTTAAAAAGAGCTTGGCAATGATACTTCCATTTCTACTGTTCAGAACAATTTCAGGAGTATTGGTATTAGCTCTTTTTTGAAATTCTGGTAGAATTCTGTGCTGAATCCATCTGGCCCTGGGCTTTTTTTGGTTGGGAGACTTTTAATAATTGCTTCTATTTCCTTAGGGGTTATAGGTCTATTTAAATTGTTTATCTGATCTTGATTTAATTTTGATATGGGTACCTATCCAGAAAATTGTCCATTTCTTTTAAATTTTTCAATTTTGTGGAGTACAGGTTTTCAAAGTATGATCTAATGATTCTCTGGATTTCCTCAAACATCACCCATTACAAAATAACAAAATAACAAAATAAACAAATAACAAAATATATCTTGGGATAATTCTAACAAAACAAGCAAAAGACCTGTAATACAAGAACTTTAAGTCTTTGAAGAAAAAATTGAAGAAGATATCAAAAAATGGAAAAATCTCCCATGCACTTAGATTGGTAGCATCAACATAGTAAAAACGGCAGTCTTACCAAAAGCAATCTACAGATGCAATGTAATCTCCATCAAAATCCCAATGCAATTCTTCACAGACCTGGAAAGAACAATACTCAACTTCATATGAAAAAACAAAAAACCCAGGATAGCCAAAACAATACTGTACAATACAGGAACTTCCAGAGGTATCATCATCCGTGACTTTAAGCTGTACTATCGAGCTATAGTAATAAAAACAGCTTGGTATTGGCATAAAAATTGACACATGGACCAATGGAATAGAATCAAAGACCCTGACATTAATCCACATGCCTATGAATAACTGATTTTTGACAAAGAAGCCAAAACTGTACAATGGTAAAAAGAAAGCATTTTAAACAAATGGTGCTGGCATAACTGGTTGTCTACATGTAGAAGAATGCAAATAGATCCATATCTATTGCCATGCACAAAACTCAAGTTCAAATCGATCAAAAACCTCAACATAAATCCAGTTACACTGAACCTAGTAGAAGAGAAAACAGGAAGTAGCCTTGAACACATTGTCCACTTCCAAAATATAACACCTGTAGCACAGACATTGAGAGTAACAATTAATAAATGGGATATCTTGAAACTGAGAAGCTTCTGTAAGGCAAAGAACATGGTCAATAAGACAAAATGGCAGCCTACAGAATGGGAAATATTTTTTACCAACCCCACATCTGACAGAGGACTGAGCTCCAAAATATAAAAAGAACTCAAGACACTAGACATCAAAATATCAAATAATCCAACTAAAAATGGGGTGCAGATCTAAACAGAATTCTCAACAGAAGAATCTCAGTAGCTGAAAGACATTTAAGGAATTGTTCAGCATCCTTAGATGTCAGGGAAATTTAAATCAAAATGACTCTGAGATACTATCTTACACCTGCCAGAATGGCTAAGTTAAAAAAAAAACACTATGACAACTTATGTTGGAGAGGATATGGAGAAAGGGGAACACTTCTCCACTGCTGGTGGGAGTGCAAACTTTTACAGCCACTCTGGAAATCATTATCTCAGAAAATTGGGAATCAACCTACCTCAAGACCCAGCAATACCACTCTTGGGCATATACCCAAAGGATGCTCAACCACACCACAGCGACATTTGCTCAGCTATGTTCATAGCAGCACTATTCATAATAGCCACAACTTGGAAACAACCTAGATGCCCCTCAACAGAAGAATGGATTAAGAAAATGTATTACATTTACACTATGGAGTATTACACAGTGATAAAAAAAATGCCATCATGACATTTATAGGCAAATGGATGGAACTAGAAAAACATCATCCTGAGTGAGGTAACCCAGACTCAGAAAGACAAACACGTTATATACTCACTCATAATGGATGTTAGATACAAAGCAAAGGATAAACAGGCTACAACCCACAACCCCAGAGAAGCTAGTTAAAGAGGACCCTGAGGGGGACACATATGGATTACCCCAGGAAGGGGAAATGGTTAAGATCTCCTGGGTAAACTGGGAGGGGGGAGTAGAGGGAAGGGGTGGGGGTAGGAACATGAGGGTTTGATAAGGCCAAGTTCAGGAAGGGACAGAGAGAAAGAACAATGAAAGATATCCTGACAGAATGAGCCATTATTGGCTTAAGGAGAAACCTGGCGCTGGGGAAATCCCCAGGAACCCACAAGGATGACCCCAGCTAAGACTCATAGCAATAGTGGAGAGGGTGCTTGAACTGGCCTTCCCCATACTCAGATCAGTGACTCCCCTAATCGTCATCATAGAACCTACATCCAGCAACTGATGGAAGCAGATGCAGATGCACAGCCAAGTACTTGTCCAAGCTCTTGGAGTTTAATTCAAGATAGGTAGGAGGGACTATAAGGGCAAGGGGCTGGGGACAAGATCATGAAGGGAAAAACCATAAAGACAGCTGACCCAAGCTAGTGGGGGCCCACTGACTCTGGACTGACAGTTGGGGAGCCTGCATGGGACCGCACTAGGTCCTTTGAATGAGAGTGACAGATGTGTGGCTTGATCTGTTTGTGGGTCCCCTGGCAATTTCGTCAGAACTCATCCTGAGTACATGAACGGGCTTTTTCAGAGTCCATTTCCTATGGTGCCATGCCTTACTCAGCCTTGAGGAAGGGAGGGGGGTTGAGCCTGCCCCAACTTGGTATGCCAGCCCATGTTGACTACCCAAGGGAGGCCTTACCCTCTATGAGGAGTGGGTGGGAGTGGAATGGGAGAGGTTGTGGGGGGGGGAGCAGGAGAAGGGGAGAGAGGGGGAACAGTGGGCAGTATGTAAAATGAAAAAAAAACTTTAAATAGACAAGTAAACCTTTAAAAATAAGAAAAGAAAATGACATCATGAAATTTGTAGGCAAATGGATGGAATTAGAAAAAAAAATATCCCGAGTGAGGTAAACCTGACCCATAAAAATAAATATAGCACTTATTCACTTATATATGGATTTTAACTATTAAATAAGCTATAACCAAGCTCCATCATAGGGAATGGGGGGCAGAACACATGGATCTCCCTGGGAGGCAAAAATATATTTTATGGGTGGACTAGACCCTGGGAAGGCAGGAATGGGAAGGGGAAATAAGATTCAGAGAGGGAACGGGGAGGGGGACAGCTAAAATTAAAGGGTATTCGGGGGCTGTGGTGGTATTGTGTTCCCCAAAATATTGTGTACTTTAATAAATTTATCTGGGGTCAGAGAACAGACAGCCACTAGATACAAAGGCTAGAAAACGGTGGCACTCACACCTTTAATCCTAGCATTCCAGAGATAGAAATCCCTCTGGATCTCTATGAGTTCAAGGTCACATTGTAAATAGCCAAACATGGTGACACATGCCTTTAATCCCAGAAAGCCAGCCTTTAATCCCAGGGAGTGGTGGTAGAAAGCAGGAAGATATATAAGGCTTGAGGACCAGAAACTAGAAGCATTTGGCCTGGTTAAGCATTCAGGCTTTTGAGCAGTAATTCAGCTGAGACCCATTCCGGATGAGGACTCAGAGGCCTCCAGTCTGAGGAGACAAGACCAGCGGAGGATCCGGCGAGGTGAGATAGCTGTGGCTTGTTCTGTCTCTCTGATCTACCAGCATGGACCCCAATAACTCACCTCAGGTTTGATTTTATTAATAAGTACTTTTAAGATTCCTGCTACAGGGGGCAGTATGGAAATTTAGACTGTGAGTTCACATGAGCTTCGCTCAGTTGATTTAGAGGACCTTGTTCTCCTGGTGTCCAGTCCCCTCTCTCTCTCTGACTCCTTCTGCCTCCTCTTCCAAGGGGATCCCTAAGCTCAGAGAGGAGAGATTTGATGGAGACACACCATCAGAGCTGTGTATTCCAGTCCTTCTCTCCAGGCTGTGGGTCTCTGTATTTGCTCCCATCTGCAGCAGGAGGAAGCCTCTGTGATGATGACTGAATAAAGCACTGATCTATGAGTATGGCAGATTGTCATTAGGAGTCATTTTATTGTAACTTTTTTTTTACACCTGTAGTATTTGGTTTTGCCCCAGGTCTCTGGGATAGCGAGTCTCTAGTTCTTGGCCACCCAAGCAGTGTTGGGTATGGGTTCCATCTCTTGGCGTAGGCCGTAAGACAAATCAGACACTGGTTGGTTGCTCCCACGAGGTCTGTGCCACCGTGGCCCTAGCGTACTCTGCAGGCAGGACAGGTTCTAGATCAAAGATTTTGTGGTTGGGTTGGTATTTACATTTCTCTTTTGGTGTCTCTGCAAAGCTGAAGCAGCGATCTCAGGGCCTGCCTGGGTCTGCACCAGGTCCTCTGCATAAATACTGTACCTTTCAGTTTAGTGTGTCATGAGACTCCCAAATATGTGAACACCTGGGTCTCTGGTTATTTCACCTTCTCCTTGGGCTCTTCTGCCTTTCTACCACCTTGTCTTGTCCAACTTCAAAATGATGGTCTTTATTTTATAATACCACATTTTATTTTTATTTGTCGTGTTTAGTTGTTATCTCTTAGAAGCCTGTTCTTTTCGTTTTCTTTTAATTTTTTTGTGTGTATTTGTTTTGTTTTTACATCCCAAAGTTTCCCCTCCCTCCTCACCTCCCAGTCTTCTTCCCCTCACGTCCCCTCTTCCCACCCCATCCATTCTTCCTCCTCCTCTGTTTCATTTTAGATAGAGCAGGCCTCCCACAGATATCAGCCAGCCATGGTATAGCAAGTTCCAAGGAAACTAGGCATCTCCTCTTCTATTAAGGCTAAATGAGGCAATCCTGTAGAAGGAATGGGTCTCAAAAGCAGGCAACAGAGTCAGAGACTCCCACTGTTAGGAGTCCCACAAGAAAACCAAGTTACACAGCTGTCACATATATGCAGAGGGCTTAGGTCAGTCCCATGCAGGCTCCCCGATTGTTGGTTCAATCTCTGAGCCCCTATGAGACCAGGTTAGTTGATTATGTGGGTTTTCTTATAGTGCCCTTGACTCCAGTTGTTGCTACAATTCTCCATCCCTCTCTTCCTCCAGATTCCCTAAGCTCTGCCTAATGTTTGGTCAAGAGTCTCTGCATCTATTTCTGTCAGTTCCAGGTTAAAGCCTCTCGGATGACAGTTGGGCTAGGCACCAATTTATGAATATAGCAGAATATAATTAGGTATCACTTTATTGACGTTTTTCTTTTTCCAAGTCATGTTTGTTTCTATCCTAGGTCTCTAGAGTATTCAGCTTCTGCATCCTGGCCCTCAGGGAGGAGCTCCCTCTCATGGTATGGGACCCAAGCTGGGCCTGTTATTGGTTGGTCACGCCCACAATTGTAGCTAGAGTTTTCCTGCCTTGCCCACAGTCAGGACAAATCTTTGTCACCCGCCAGTCCCACAGCCGCTCAAACCCAACCAAGTAAACACAGAGACTTATATTGCATACAAACTGTATGGACATGGCAGGCTTCTTGCTAACTGTTCTTATATCTTAAATTAACCCATTTTTATAAATCTATACCTTGCCACATGGCTGGTGGCTTACCAGCATCTTTACATGCTGCTTGTCCTGGTGGTAGCTGCAGTGTCTCTCCCTTCTTCTTCCTGTTTTCTCAATTCTCCTCTCTCCTTGTCCCGCCTACACTTCCTGTCTGGTCACTGGCCATCAGTGTTTTATTTATATAGAACGATATCCACAGCACACAATTTCGGCATCATCTTTCTCCAGTGCATCTTGTAGGCAGTAAAAAATGTAGGTTGAAGAGTTTGTGGCTGGGTTAGTGTCCCAATTCCTCCTGTGGAAGTCTTGCCAGGTCACTGGAGATTGTCAGTACAGGGTCCATAGTCTCCATTGCTAGGTGTCTTAGATACGGTCACCCTCTTAGATTCCTGGGAGTTTCCTTTGTACTAGGTTTCTAGTTTATCCTAGAAATGCCTCCAGGTTCCAGTAGTCTCTTCCTGCACTCTCTCCACCCACAATCCTCTACCTGATACCTCCTGCTCCCATTCCCACCCCCATCCACCAGTGATGTTTAGTCTGTTTCCTCTTCATGGTGAGATTCATGCACCACCCCCTTGAGCCCTCCCTGTTTCTTAGCTTCTCTGGGTCTGTGATTGTAGCATGGCTATCCTTTAAGGCTAACATCTGTTTGTAAGTGAGTGCATGCCACGTTTGTCTTTCTGGTCTGAGTTACCTTACTCAGGATGATCTTTTCTTGTTCCAACCATTTGCCTGAAAATGTCCTGATGTCATTGTTTTAACAGCTGAGCAATACTCCCTTGTGTAACTGTACCATATTTTCTTCATCCATTCCTCAGTTGAGGGACATCTAGGTTGTTTCCAAGTTCTGGCTATTATGAATAAAGCTGCTATGTACATAGTTGAGCAAAAGTCCTCATGGTATTGTGGAAATTACTTTGGCTATATACCCAGGAGTGGTATTGCTGGGTCTTAGGTAGATCATTTTCCAATTTTCTGAGAAATTTCCGTATTGATTTCCAAAGTGGTTGTACAAGTTTACACTCCCACCAGCAATAGAGGAGTGTTCCCCTTGCCCCACATTGTCTCCAGCACAAGCTGTCTCTTGTGTTTTTTATCTTAGCCATTCTGGCAGGTATAAAAATAGAATGTCAGAGTCATTTTGATTTGCATTTCCCTATTGGCTAAGGATGGTTAACATTTATTTCAATGAGTTTGATTTTTTTTTCCTGCCATCTACATTTCTTGCCTGTGTTTGCTATTTTTGTTCTAGAGCTTTCAGGTGTGCTGTTATGTTGCTGATATGAGATCTCTCTACTTTCTTTATGAAGGCATTTAGTTCTATAAACTTTCCTCTTCACTCTGCTTTCATTGTATCCTTTAAATTCATTTTCATTGAATTCTAGGAAGTCTTTAATTTCCGTTTCTTCTTTGACCCAGCAGTCGTTCAGCAGAGTTGTTCAGTTTCCATGAGTTTGTAGGCTTTCTGTTGTTTCCTTTGTTGTTAAAATCCAGCTTTAATCCATTGTGGTCTAATAGGATACAGGGCATTATTTGAATTTTCTTGTATCTGTTGAGACTTGATTTTCAACTGAGTATATGATCAACTTTGAAGAATGTTCCATAAGGTGCTAAGAAGAAAGTATATTCTTTTGTGTTTGGGTGAAATGTTCTGTAGATAAATGTTTGGGCCATATGAGTCATAATATTTGCTAGCTCCATTATTTCTCTGTCTGTGAAAGTGGGGTGTTGAAGTCTCCCACTATCAATATATGGGCTTTGATATGTGATTCAAGACTAAGCAATGTTTCTTTTACAAATGTGGGTGCCCTTGCATTTGTAGCATAAATGTTCAGAATTGAGATGTTATTCTGGTGGATCTTTCCTTTAATGAGTATGAAATGTCCTTCTCAATCTCTTTGATTAATTTTGGTTTGAAGTTTATTTTGTTGGATATTAGAGGAGCTACATAAATTTACTTCTTAGCTCCATTTGATTAGAAAATCTTTTTCCAAACCTATACTCTGAGGTAATGACTATCTTTGATGTTGAGGTGTGTTTCTTGTATGCAGCAGAATGATGGCTTCTGTTTTGGTATCCATTTTGTTACATTGTGACGTTTTATTGGTGAATTGAGTCCGCTGTTATTGAGGTATTAATGACCACTGATTGTTAGTTCCTGTTATTTTTGTTGGTGGTATTTGTGGTTGTTTGTGTGTGTGCATGTGTGTTTCACTTCTTTGGATTTTCCTGGTGTGAGACTATCTGTGGTGATATATTGTGTACCCTAATAAAATTTGCCTGAAGATCAGAGAACAGAACAGGTCACTAGATTAAACATAGATGCCAGGCAGTGATGGCACACATCTTTAATTCTATCACTCAGGAGGCAGAGATCCATCTGGATCGCTGTGAGTTCAAAGCCACCCTAAACTACATGAGATTGATTCTGTCTAGGAGAGAAACAGATCCAGGCAGTGGTGGCCTCACACCTTTAATCCGAGTACTTGGGAGTCACATGCCTTTAATCCCACACTTGAGATCTCATGCTTTTGCTACCAGTATTTGGGAAGCACATAGGCCTTTAATCCAAGCACTAAGAAGGAAGTGATATGGCTAGGCAGAAAAAGGTATATAAGGTGTGAGAATATAGGAACTAGAGCCTTTTGGGCTGAAGCTTTCCAGCTGGAGAGCCTTCGCCTGAGGAGTCAGAGACATTCAGTCAAAGGATTCATGAAGATGGCCAGGTGAGAAGTACCTACTTTTCCTTTTCTCTCTGGTCTTTCAGCATTTATCCCAATATCTGGCTCTGAACTTTTTATTAAAAGACCGTCTACTATTCGAGCAACAACTATCTATTGCTTGTGTTTTTGTAGATGAAGTTAACTTCCCTGGGTTGGAGTTTTCCTTCTAGTACCTTCTCTAGGGCTGGATTTGTAGATATATAGTATTTAAATTTGACTTTGGCATGAAATATCTTGTTTTATCTATCTATGGTGATTGAAAGTTTTGTTGGGTATAGTCGTCTGGGCTGGCATCCATGGTCTTTTAGGGTCTGCAAGACATTTGTCCATGACCTTCTGTCTTTTAGTGTCTCCATCAAGAAGTCAGGTATAAATCTAATAAGTCTGCCCTTACATGTTACTTAGCCTTTTCCCCTTGTAGCTTTTAATACTCTTCCTTTGTTCTGTAGTGTTTGATTATTTTATGTGACTCAGAGACTTTATTTTCTTATCTAATCTATGTGGTATTCTGTAGGCTTCTTGTACCTTTATAGGCATGTTCTTCTTTAGGTTAGGAATTTTTTTTTCTCTGATTTTGTTAAATATATTTTCTGCATTTTTGATCTGGGATTCTTTTCTTTGTCCTATTCCTATTATTCTTTTTCCCCTTTTTGTTTTTTTCTCTTTATTTTATTTTACATATGAACCACAGTTCCCCCTCCCTCCACTTCTCCCATCCCCTTTCCCCACCTTCCTTATACTCCCACCCTCCATTCATTATTCCTATTATTCTTATATTTGGTCTTCTCATGGTGTTCCACATTCCCTAGATGTTTTGTGTTAGGAGTGATTTGATTTAACGTTTTGTTTGACCAATGAATCTATTTCCTCTATTGTGTCTGTAGAGCCTGAGATTCTGTCTCCCATTTCTTGTATTCTGTTGGTGATGCTCGAGTCTGCAGTTCCTGTTTACCCACTCAGAATTTCCATCATGAATTCCTCATGTCTGTGTTGTCTTTATTGCCTGTTTTGACTTTCATGTCTTGAATAGTTTCCTCCTCTTTGGTTTTGTTTGTTATTTTTGGCTTTCTTGGCATTCTTTAAGGTATTTGTTGATTTCTTCCAATTTTCTTGATTGTCTTTTCCTCAAATTCTGTAAGGAAGTTTTTCATTTTCTCTTTAGGGACCTCTACCATCGTCACAAAATTGTTTGTAAGATGGTTTTCTTGTGCTTTGACTGTGTTGGAATATTCAGGTCTTCCTGTTGTAGGATAGTTGGACTCTGGTGTTGCCACATTACCCAGGATGTTATTGGTTTTGTTTTTACAGGCATTTTGGCATCTGAGCTTGGGATGATTAGGTCTAGGCCCTGATTTCTGAGTTTGTCTTTGTTGAATGAGTGCTTTGTTCCTTAGTTTCCATTTCTTCTTTGGTTTTCTAGTCTTGGTGGTCTGGATTTCTGGCAGCTGGCATGACCGCTGATCTAGTATGGAGTCTCTGTACAAGTTGGAATCTGGTCTTCCAGTGCTTAAATTGGCCTTTCCCAGCATGGGATCTCTGTTCTGACGGGTGTGGCCTGCATGTGAGCAGCTGAAGTCTTTTCTGACTAGCTGGCATAGCCTGTTGCTTGAGTGGTGGAAGTTCACTGGAGTTGGTGGCAGGGCCCAGCAACGGCAAGCAATGAGATGGAATGTCATGGGCTGTGGGAAGGGTCTTTGGGAACAGAATCCCGGGAGTGAGACTGTTCAGCTGGCAGTCAGGTCACTTACCTGTTCTTGCCTTTTCAAGTGAGAGACAGGATGGGAGTGGATCTTGATGGGAGAGGAAATAGGGAAAAGTGGGAAGCATAGAAAGAGGAGACACTATACTCAAATTATCTCATATGAGAAAAGAATCTATGTTTAATAAAGAGGAAAAATACAATAAAAATAAATTAAAAAAAATAAAATATATGAGCCTATATGGGTCATTTTTATTCAAACCACAACAGGGTCTGTGAGATTTCTCTGTTCACATTGTAATATCAACTGCTGTCAACATTGTTCAGGTATTGGTTAAATAGCTCTATTGTTGATATTTTGTGGGGAGCGCTTCTCTGCCATATTCAGAAGACACAATTTTGCAGCAGACTTTCTGGTCCTCTGGTTCTCACACTGACTCTTCCACAGTGATCTCTGAGTTGTAGGTGTAGGAGTTGTGTTGTAGCTATATCATGGGGCCGGGCAGTGCACAGTCAGTTGTTCTCTGCATTTCACCCAGTTGTGGCATTCTTCAGTGGTTTCTGTTAGTGGGAAAAGTAGGGCTTCTTGGATGAGAGGTGAAAGCTGCACTATCTGTGGTTAGAAGGAGACGTATTTATAATGCCGTTAGGAATTATACTTGTTTGTGGAAGCAACGGCAGCAGGTTCTTCTCCACTCTGATCCATGAGCTCATTAGCCACAGGTAGTTGACTAGGGTTGCAGAATCAGGCATGATTTCCTTCCTATAGATCCAGCATTAGATCCTATTAGACAGCTGTTGTTTATGGTCAAGATTTAAGTTCTTTCATTACACCTGTAGGTGGGCATCTAGTAATGTTGGTAATTGTCTCAGAGTTATCACAGCTGGGTAGGACTATTGACTGCTCTCAGCCCTTGACAGATGGCATAGCACCTTCTAGTACTACAAAAGCCAGTCACTGGGGAGGAAGCTTTCAATTAGATTTACCTACATGGCTGCCCAAACAACCTGAACAAATCTAACACCAGTTGATATCACAATGTGGATGAGTGAAAACTTCACAAGGCCATATCCCCAAATGAAGAGCTATAGGAAGTTAAAGACTGCTGAGAGCAGAATTAGTCTTCCCCAGAGATGTCTCACTAATTGTTTATCTAATACCAAGTGACAATCCCACATAAAAATACATAAAAGCAAAACTAAATAGACTCAGTAGGTTGTATTTAAGTATTTACTATTTTATATAGGTGTAATAATTAAAGCATGGGGAAAAAAGGCATTTGAGAAGAATGTGGAGACATAGGAAGTGTCAAAAGGAGGAAAGAAAGGGGGAAATTATGTAATATTTAAATGAAAAAATAAAGTCTTAAATTAGTTTAAAAGAGTTCCTGTAAAATTATAACTTAGACTTTTAAATATCTCAGTACAATCTAAACAATGACATTTGGTTATATAACCCCCAACATGGACAGACGAGTTGGCACACAATCCTACCCCATACCATAGAGCTGCTAGGAAAGAGAGAGACAACTTTCTCTATAGTGCATCTCCTCATAAGTTGACCACTCTTCAGTGGAAGAATATAAGAAAATTTAGGCAGAAGACATTGTCTTGAAAGGTTTTTTTCAAAAGACACCAACTTGGATGAATATGGAGGGTGTTAAATTGGAGAGGAATTGGAAAATGAATGACTAAACTTTGTATAAAACTCTCAAAGAACTAATGAAAACAAAACAAAATAAAATAAATAGTAGTCATCTTTTGTCTCAAAATTATTTCTTGTTTTTTGCTTTGTTTTAAATAATTAATTTTAAGTGTGTGTGTGTGTGTGTGTGTGTGTGTGTGTGTGTGTGTGTGTTTAGGTCTGTTTATATCAGTGCCAGTGCTCATGTAAGTCAAAGGCATTGAACCCCCTGGAGCTGGCAATGGTGAGTTGTTGGATATGGGTATTTGTTGCAGAATATTTATTTAGCTATTCAAAGATGTGCTGCATTTGTTTAACCATGTAAAAATGTTTTACATTTGTTTATGTTGTGGAATAAGTGTTTAACTAGGTAGAGATGTGTTGTATTTGTTTAATTATGTAAAAATGTGTTGATGTGTTTACCTTGCCTGCCTAAGACACCTGACTGGTCTAATAAAAGTGAGGGAGGAAGTATATGTGGAACCTGAGGATAGGGAGAATAAGTAGGAGGAGGAATTTGGACTAGAGAAAGAAAAGGAGACTGCAGGGAGACACCAGGGGCCATCCATCCAGACACAGAGGAAGCAGGAAAGTAGGACATGCAGAATGAAAGAAAGTTAAAAACCCTGAGGCAAAATGTAGATGAAAAGAAACAGGTTAAATTAAGTTAAAAGAGCTAGTGGGACAAGCCTAAGCTAAGGCTGAGCATTCGTAATTAATAATAAGTCTCCATGTCTTTATTTGGGAGCTGGTTGGCTGCAAACTACAGGTCCTCTGGAAGAACAGCCCTCACTCTTGACTAATGAGCTGTCTCTATGGTCCAACACAGGACATTGCTGTTAGAATCCCCAATAAGAATTGTTCATTTCCTGGGGAATTCTGACATGGTGAAATTTGAACTTCTCCAATCACTTATGCCTTTTCTGCATTGCTTTTCTTGAGTCTTCTACTGCTGAGAATTCACGGGCGTCCTCAATAGGTTAGCTGCCATTGCAAAAGATTCTGAGAAAATTTTGCTAATACACTGCATGATTGCTGATTAATTTTTTTATTAACACTATAATAAATATTGGCTCAGTTCCAAAGCCAGTAGAAAGTGTTGGGAATTTTGAATGATGGCATGCCTGTTTCATAAAATGTAGCCGAGTCTCTGAATATCATTAAAGGTTAATGCAACAGCTGTGCTTTGGATGAGCGGCTGTAGGAGGTGCCAAGAACAATGGAGTGTCTGATAGGCACCAGATCCAACTGTGCCGGCAGTTATGACAAAAGCAGTTTGAACAGATTCAGAAGAAGCACCTACTGGGTCCTACTGTGGACACCTTGGCTATTGGAAAGTTTAAAGAAAATGGAATAAAGCTGTTGCAATTGGAGACTAGTACAGACATCCTACAGAGCCCAGGATTGTGATGAGGAGAGAACAGAGAATGTTCCCTAGAGGCAACAGACACTGTCTCTTCAAAAGTACTAAATGAATTTAAATCTTTGAGGTTGGGGAATATCAAAAGAGGATGTTTTTGACAGCGCTTATTGAAATAGTGGGAAAATTCACACAATCCCACTTTCTCCTGGCAAGGTGACACTTAAATCATATTTAGTAAGATCTAGAATTCATCTTGGGTTTTTATTAGCCAGAAGTAAGATGGTAAAATTTTTCCTTCTAAATGGTTGTTTAGAAAATAAATGTATGGTGTGTTGCTCAAGCAAAACAAGCAGTTCAGCAGCCTCCCAATGCCGATGGATGCTTCTTGCCTATGAATAGCCATGTTCTACACTTTGTTCTACATCATTGTTTCAAAAATGGCAATGTTTGCTTATGCATGTCTGTATATATGTTTAACAACTCCATTGCCAGTTTTTGCATGTGTAATATCAAATATAGTGCAAACAGTAACATGCTCTGTAATTTCCATTACTGGCTTGAATTTATTATTTTATATTCCTAAGTCATATATGTTTTACTTGTTATCGTCATTCCTCTGGATTGCATCTCCATTATCTTCCTATCATCTCTTCAAGATTTATCACTCTGTATGTATGTCTGTGTATGTGTGCATATTTGTGTGTGTGTATGTGTGTGCATATTTGTGTGTGTGTGTGTGTGTGTGTGTGTGTGTGTGTGTGTGTGTATGCAGACCAGAGGACAGCATTGGGTGATATTCCTCGGGTAACATGCACTTTTTATTTTTGACCCAGGGTCTCTCATTTGCCAAATAGGCCAGGCCAGATAGCCAATAATTTATAGGGCACCTCTTGCCATTGTATCACCAGTTCTAGAATCACACCACCATGTCCAGATTTTTAAATGTAGGGTCTGGAGAACAAACCTATGTCCCTGTGTTTCCAAGGCAAATACTTTACCAAATGAACTATCATCTCAGTCCCACATTTCTCTCTCTCTTTTTTCAAAGCATGTATCCTTCAGGATTATACTGTAATATTGGGTCTTCTCTTTAGATTCCCAGCCTTCAAACCTCTCCTATATATTTAGGGCTTGACATTTCATATAATTGTTTTGAGTCTATTCCTTAAGATGAATATTTTTTGTATGTATGTATGTAGCCTTTTGGTTTTATTTTTCTGGACTATCCAAACACAATTTCCATTATCTGCATAACAAATTGACTATGAATATGAATAAATGGTCAACAAAGACAGTCATGCAAGTCAAGAATATCTTCAAACCTGGTTGATGTTTTCAAACCTGGATAACATGAACAATTGTCTAAAGTTTTTACCTCCAAGTATCTACCAGTAGAAGAAGAAAAAGGAGAAGAAGAAGAAGAAGAAGAAGAAGAAGAAGAAGAAGAAGAAGAGGAGGAGGAGGAGGAGGAGGAGGAGGAGGAGGAGGAAGAAGAAGAGGAAGGGGAAGAGGGAGAAGAAGAAGGAACGAAAGAAAGAAAAAGAACACATTTGCATAAACTTTCAACAGTTAATGAAAAATAGATATTATTTCATGAGTGGAGGGCATGGAGGGAGGAAAGAGAATGGGGAAATTATACAATGATATTATAACCTCAAAATAAAACAAATAATTAAAAATAAAACCTTTCTCTAATAAGCATGTGTTAAGATGAATTAAAGCACATAATTTGGGATGTCTTTATTTTCATTTTCAGAGGTGAAATTCAGATTACCTTATCTCATTCATGAAAGCATCAGTCCTTCCCACTGTTCATTCAGTCTAGTAAATACAATGCTTCTTCAATTCAAATGTTCTTCCTTCATACTTCACTAGAAATCAGAGCTCTCTGGACCTTGTTTCTCCCATTATCTACTATTCATTGCTAAAAAACATTCATCATACTTCAGAATATAAGCATTTTCTGCTTTCTGAAACATCTTTGAAGATTTTGAGAAGAGATAAATTACAGAAAAATACTTCCTGTCTATACCTAGAAGCATATCTTACTCCTCTAGTCACATCTAAAATTCTCAATTTCATTCTCTCATTTTTTTCTTTACCTTATTTCACCTCACCCCAGACTGTATGTGCACATCACTCTGTCTCTAGAACATTTTATTCCTCCAAGTCATATAAAAATGAGTAACAAATATTAGCCATCCTTTCTCAGGTCATCTGCCTCCTCTCCTGTTTTCTCTTTTCTTTCTAAGGATGCTTTATAGAACATAGTCTTTCTAGTGAAAGAAAGGTTTAAAAATATGAATCTCTGAAAATAAATTTCATTACTTATAAAATTTTCTAATCACTTTTTTACTTTATTTAATTTTTCTGTCCTTCTCAATAGATTGTCCGTATATTTATTCTAGCTATGTTTTCTTACCTCTCATAGTATCTATGCTTCCTTACCCATGTGATTTTGTACTTTAGCACAGACTTAAATAATAGAATGGTCATTTTCTTAGTTATTTTTCAATCACTGTTCTAAGGCATCATGACCAGGGTAACTTACAGAGGAAATAGTTTTGGGGGGACTTACAGTTTCCAAGGGCGAGTCCATGACCATTGTGCTGGAGATAAGAGCAGCAGGCAGGCAGGCATGGAGCTGGAGCAATAGCTGAGAGTTTAGACCTTTATTAGCAAATAGGAGGGAGAGAGTGAATACTAACTGGCCTGGCTAAATGCTCACCCCCTTTCCATTCCACCTCCAATAAGGCCACACCATCAGTTCTACCCTAAACTGTTCCAACAAGTGGGAAAACAGTATTCAAATATGTGAGCTTACAGAGGCCATTCACATTCAATCCACAGTAATAACTGTTAATAATTTTCATGATTTGATTTTCAGACCTATGAGTCATCTTTGTTTTTATATCACAGTTATCCATACACTTATTCTTTTCAGAGAAGCATAATATATAAAATCACTCGTTATCGTTACTTTAAAAATTCTATACAAGTTTGTTACTTAAAGTACCGGTGAGCACAGATTTCTTTTTCAGAATCTTAGGAAGCCATCCTAAATGTCATCAATCTCTGAACATCCTCCTCTGTAAGGAGAGAAAGTAGATTGCCAACTTATCCCCACCTGTGAAGTATTCAGAGACATGGGGCATCAAAGTCTACACAGGACATCGACTGTGCCCTAGGTCTCTGTCTGCTGGAGTTAAATTGGATGAGAACAGAGTCAACTTTTAAATTGACTGATCATTATGATAAAAGGATTGACTTTTATTTTTGTTCTTTTGAGAAGAAGAATGAGCTGGAATCCTAGCCAACTTATCCCAAATGATTGCATAACATGTAGTTATCTGTGGTAATAGAGAATAGAGATTAGGAAATCCTCAGGAAATCTCTGGACTTCATTCTAGGCATTATTTAAATGTCAATGATAAGAAATATTTAATCTAGCTTCAACTAAATTCTTTTCTTTGGAACATTAATTCTGTTTTATGTCTTAGAGAAGAAGGAAAAGGAAAACTCTCTAAAGAGCTAAGTTTGGGAAATATTAGATTCAAAAGAATTTAAACCAGTTTCTTTGCTCTAAGAGAGCTACAAGCCTTTAGGACCCAGTCTGCACTATCAATCTTTCTGCAGGAAGCACAATGTGCAGCACTATTCAATGTACAGAATTAAAGAGCTTTTTTTATATAAGGAAGATTCTTAGAGAAACAAACTATAGATCATATATTGAAAAACGATGTGCAAGTCAGAACCGGTAGAAAATGGAAATTTCATAGGATTGCATTAAATCTGTTTTATCTTCCCTGATAATCAAACTGAGCAAAATGCGCTAAGGGAGAGTAAACATATGGGGCAAGAAATTAAAGGAAAAACTTCCAGATAGTCAGCATGCGAGGGCTCCAGAGTAAGCTATCCGTTTAATAATAATTTGCCTCTAGATTGTTCTGGAAACATGCAATTGACAGGAAGTAAGAGTACCTCAACCCAAGCCCTAACAGACATCTTTTAAAACCTGATATATTTCCTGAGCAGTGATACTTTCTTCCCTCTTTCAGAGTCACGGTGTTCTCCACCAGTCCTCAGTCTGCTACTGGCTGGGAAAACATCCAGCAGAGCTATGGGGGAGCACTTCCCTGCTCAAAGTGAGGGATCACATTGATTAGTAGCTGTTTGGTAGGAGCTGGGAGACAGATGCCTTGTTCTAATTGCAGTCTTAGCACCTTCCAGTCCACATTTCCTTGCTGCTGGGGGTGCTGTGAAGTCCTCGCAGCTGCCTATCACCTCAACTCCATTTTAATACAGAGTGCTGTTATTGCCTCCCAGGAACTTAGAGCCAGGCTAAATTCATGTGATGTGATCCCAAACCTCACCAGCTTAATATGAAGCAGATGACTTATTAGCCCTTTATTGTTATGGAGATGTCGAGGCAACTACTTGAGCTTCTCATAACTACAGTGAGCCAATGGTACACCTGGAAAACAGTGAGTGGCACCACAGTGAGCCAATGGTACACCTAGAAAACAGTGAGGAGCACCACAGTGAGCCAATGGTACACCTAGAAAACAGTGAGTAGCAGAACAGGTGCAGATGGATCCTTAGCTCCCTTCATTGGCCCGCCCCGTTTCACTTCTCATGAATGCTGTTGTATCTTCTAAATGTGCATTCTTGAAAGTAACATTTTCCTCCCTTAATATGGGAGGAAACCACAGAGTCCTACTTTCATCTTTTTTTTTTTTTTTTTTTTTTTGAGACAGGGTTTCTCTGGGTAACTTTGTGCCTGTCTGTTTACTCTGTAGCCCAGGCTGGCCTTGAACTCACAGAGATCCGCCTGCCTCTGCCTCCCGAGTGCTGGGATTAAAGGAATGCGCCACCACCACCCAGCTTATTTTCATCTTCTTAATGAAAATTTCCAAGTCTGTTCAACTGGTGACTCAAATGAGTACATCAAAAACACAACATTTCTCTTGGTTTATTCACTTCCCTAAGCCCATCTTTCAAAAAAATAGAATTTTTCATATATTTGGATTAAGCTAAATATATTAACCTAGACTTTGTTTTCAACAGTTATTCACTTAGAGCCTCTTATGGATAAGAAAGTAACCGAGAGTTAAGGAACATGGCAGTGGTTCTCTCCCAACCCCCCTGGAGTTTATACTCTATTTAATTGTGACAATTAAATAACCCAAATATATAACATGTCAGAACATGAGAAGGCCATAGGGGAAACCTTAGCAGATGAGAAGACTTTGAGGCAGACAGATGTTTGATTTATTTTACAAATATCAAAGATGCCAAATGGGACTGAAGCAGTCCAGGCTAAGAGAAAAAGTGAAAAATCCACTCAAAGAAAAAAAAAGAACAAATAATGAGACAAAGATGTCTTAAGTCTAGTCGGCCATTTAGTCATCTAGTTTTCCTTTCTTCTTCCCTTCCTCCCTTTATCCTTTCTTTTTGATTTTATTTTCTTCCTAGTATTTAACTCAGGGCCTTGTACATACTCTACCACCGGTCTACACATCTTCAGGACACAGCACGCCAAAATTTCAAATCCAATGACAAAATCCTTTACAAGGCTTGTTAGATTAATACCTCTTATGATGTGACCTCAAACAGGAGTGGATTTTAGAAATTCCTCCAGAGAGTTTCACAGTGGGTATAGTCTTCTACTCTGAGTAAAAATACTTATGTAGAACAGTCACATTATCCCTTTTTTTTTTTTTGTTAATTTAAAATGATAGCTCTGATGAGTGTATGGTAAATAATACACTGTGGGTAATGTTGACAGGAGAATTAGGAGATGTATTCTAATGTCCAGCAATAGTTCAAGTTACAGAAGGCTGCAGTGGTGAAGGTGGTTAAGTGGTCAGATACTGAAGGTATTTGTGATGTAGAATCAACAGACATGTTTCAAGTGTGTAACAGATATTCAGTGAAAGTGCAAAAGAATAAAGATTTTGAGACTGAAGAAGAAAAGATATAGGGCCGTGAATAAATGAGAAGGTTGAGGGCTACTTTTGAAATGTTGATTTTATGATTTAGAAATGGGACAATAAAACACTCAAGAATGGAAAATAAGGAAAATACATCTAAAACTCTGAAATTTAGGAGAGATTTGGAGACTGTGACTTGAAAATAATGTGCCAGCAGATGGCTTAAAAGCCATCTGACTATGTGGGAGCATCCAGGGATCGGTGAAATGGAGGAGAACTGTCCAAACCCTGCCTCCTGTGGGAACAGCAAAGTAAGCAGCCAGTAGATTCTGCTGAGTAGAAGAATGAAAGAGATTAGCAGTGGGTTAGAGAGGTTCATAGAAATCAACTTCCTATTGTACTGTTGTTAAGTAAGATAAGGACTTGGTGTTTTCCGTTGCCAGACTTCTCAAGCTGTGGGTCACAACCTCAAATCAGGTGGCACAAGTGCAAGTCGGGTTGGAAGAAACATTTCTGAACATGTGACAGCCAAAAATTAACCCATAGTCAAACATTAAGGCATGATAAATTGAAACAGGCTTTCTTTGGGGCCACCAACCAGTTGCCAAATCATGACACAGAGACTTATTAGTTATGAACGCTTGGCCTTATTTAATACTTGTCCCACTAGCTAGCTCTTATAATTTAATTTAACCTGATTCTCTTTATCTAAGTTTTGCCTGGGGGCTTTTTACCTGTCTTTCATTCTGTATGTGCTACTGCATGTCTGGCTGGCTGACAGTTGCCTGCCTGCCTGGCCCCAGCATTTCCCTCTCTTTTCCCCATTCCCTCCTTTCCCTTTCTCCAGCCTAGATTCCTCCTCTTACTTACTCTCTCTGCCCTCCAGCCCCACCTATCCCTCTACTGCCTAGCTATTGGCCGTTCAGTTTTTTGTTAGAACAATCAGGTGCCTTAAGCAGGCAAGGTGAAACAGAGGCAACCCATCTTTACATTGTGAAACAAATGCAGCATAAACAAATACAACACCTCTTTGACTAGTTAAAGCAATATTCCACAGCAATGAATACAAAAGGGTTCCTGAAGCATTTGTAAATATGGCATCATGAAACATTACTGTCACCTTGACTCGGAACATACAGGAGGTCCATTTTCAGGATACGATCCTGTCATGCTACCCACCACCAACTGCTGCCTGAACACCTTTTCTGCTATAATCAATTTTAAAAATATAAACTAGTATGGCTTTGTACTCTACTATGTTAGAATTGTAGGTTTCAAAGCACTTGTATTTGAGATATTTACTTGAGATATTAAAAAAAAAATTCAATGAATTTTAGCTTTGAAAACAGGACACAGTTTCTAATCATTTTTTAAATGTCCTAAGACATACTTTTTTTATCATTTCATACTATACAGTTAAGCAAAGTGAATGTATCAGTATTAATGATATTAAATCAAAATATCAATCAACTCAAAAACCATTGAAAATGCATTATGACCTTTGGTGTTGACTATTCAACCAAATTATAATTTTTAATGTAAAAATAAATAAGTTTATCTTTTTAGTTTGTATATTTGGCTTCCTCTTTAATACATAGTTTTATAATACATATATATGATTTTTATAATAAAATCCCTTATAATTTATTAACAGTAATTGTTTGATTTCCGTATCTATTTTATATAATATATAGCCCTGGCTGCATAAAATTTCTTGGTAGAATAAGATTGTAAGTGGAAAAACCTCTTATTCATGCTTTGAGAATTTCATGCAATGTATTTTGATCATATTCATAACACCCTCTTCTAAGTCCTACAAGAGCCCCTCCTCTGCCTACCCACATGACTTTGTATCCTTATCTTTTTAAAAGTCTCTCCAGTCTAACTTGTGCTGTCCATATACATGTGGGTCTGTCGGAATCCACAGGAATGAGGCCAACCTTCCAGGGATCACACTCTCAATGAAATCAATCTCCTCTGGGCTGCGGGCAGCTGATACTTGCTGCACGGGTAGGGGTGGGACTGCATGCCTACCTCCCCTCTCCATGCGAAGGCTTTGTCTGGCTCAAGCTTGTGTGGGTCTTGTGAATATTATCACAACTGTTGTTGGTTCCTACGTTCCAGTGCTCTTCTGTGTTTGGAAAACACTTCAGTCATCTTTTGTAGTCTCTAGATCTCACAGTAATTCTGTTTTCTCTCCCTCGGTGACTTCGGAGTTTTGAGAGACGGGAAGTTATATAGATGTCCCATTTAGAGCTGAGAATGCCACAGTCTCTTATTCTCTTCGCCTTAACAGTTATGCAGCTATAAGTATCTGTGTTAATCACCAACTATGGCATTAAAGAAGGTTCTCTGATAAAGGTTTGAAGGTCCACTAATCTATGAGTATAATGATGAGTCACTACAAATCTGTTTAACACCATGTCTACTTTGCAGAATAATAATAATAGGTTCTTATCTGTGACTTGTTTAGCCATAGGTTCTTGGCCTTCATAATAATATCAGGTATCTGTTTCATCTTCTATAGTGGGCCTTATTTACAAGCAGGAAGTGGTTGGTTTCTTTCATGATGTGTGTGACACTATTACACCAGTGGCAACATAAGTGCAAAAAAATTATAGACTGTTGGATTTTATAGAAGAAGTTTTTATATATGAGAAGTTCTAGACTGTTGGTGGGCATAACAAGAATTGTTTTAGTGGAACTGTGTGGATAAACAGCAATAATTGCATAAGTTCAAGAGAAAAACATTGATGAAACTAAAAACAACTTTTTATTAAGTATTTTGTTGTTATGTTTGAGATTTAACCCAACGTTTCTTCAAATATGTTGGCCATGTACTCTACCAATAAGCTACATTCTCAACTTTTGGTTTATTGAGAAAGGGTATCATTATGTTCCGAGGCTGGCTTCAAACTCAGGATCCTCCTGCCTAAATCTCTGATTATAGGCTTATGCCATGATATCTAGCTCTATAAATAATTTTATGATATGTTGTGCAACAATTAGATGCTTTTAATAAAAAAGAAAGCTCATCAAGAAAGTATATGGTATTACATCTTAGGCTACAGCACATTTCACTTATACTGCAAGATCTAGCAAATGCTGAAGATATGCTCAAATAAAAGCAAGGGGCTAAGATTTTACACACAGAGGATTTCTTTCAGAGCACCTAGAGTTCCTCACAAAATAAGGGATGCATAAATAAGAGTGACTTGACTATTATGGTGGGACTACATATTTTTTTGTTGTTGCATGCTACTAAAATTAGAAGTATTCTAAATTTATTTCTGTTAGAGCAAAGCTCTTTCGTTGGAAAATCTCTTGTTTGCAAAATAGGTTTCTAATTTTTCTAGGCTATATGGATATATTTTTGAATTGTGACATCTTGCTTTTCTTATGTTAAAGAAACTTATCTCGTTCTTCACTCTCTAAGCCATCCATATGTTTCAGAATTTGGTGCTTTGCTAAACAATTCTCCTTCAAGAACAGATGCAACCTTGCAGGGAATTATATACTATTTGAGTTTACTATAACCATGAGTCAAATGTGATGGATTTTCTTTCCCAACCCTCAAATCCTCACACATTCTGTTCCTCGGCCCCCAACTTCCCAAGAGAGCTTTAATCTACTCATTCCAACAGAACTTCAATTGAAGTAGAAGTAAATAAAGGATTACTGAGTAGAATCAAATCTTCATCTTTAACATGTGTGAGACTGCTTACATAATCACCACAAGATCTCCTAAAATTATCGAGTTTGTTCTGTTCTTCCTGTGAGAGAACATTTTTATTAGTTCATAGAAAAGTAGAAACTATGTGTATACATTCATAGATAATGACAATTTGTAATTACAGATTTCTTTTGTAAAAATCTAAAAGTATAATTTGTACTAACTACATTTTATACCATAAAACTTTCAACTGATCCTGCAACTAAAGGTCTGCTTATTGTTTTATTGTAAGTGAATTTTAGGAAAAAAATGTTTTGCACCAATTTCCTCTGATATAAAATAGTCCTTCTTGTAAGGAAGCTAATTAAGGCACAGAATGTTCCAAACTTTAGAAACTAAAGGGAGGTGAACAGTCCATCCTTCAGGTAATATTCTTAAAACTCAGTAAATAAACAATTCAGGCTCTTCAGGAAGTCATTTAAAATCATCGAATACAATGGTTCATATACAAGTTCATATAAGCAGTATGAACTACTGAGAAGTCCCCTCAGACAAGCTGAGCTACCTGGATGAGTGAGGTTCAGACCACCTGAGCTGCCTGGAAAAGACGCTCTTCATCTGGTGAAATGCCTACAAACTGTGTAAGCTATGGCCCTTCAGCTTTTGTCAACCACCAGCCATTCTGCAGTGTGGCTTAGTGATACAGCTATCTCCGAGTCATTTCTGCCTCTGTAAGTAATCAACCCCTTCCTGATACTCCCACAAATAGCTCCAATAAACTCATTGTTTCACAAAGTTGGACTTTGGTGATATTTTACTTTGGTCTGTCCCTGGTTACCTACTTCAGTGAGTAAATATTTGTTAGCATCTTCCCAGGTTTAGTGTCATGCAACACATACTTAGAGAAACGTTTTTGAATATGTCGTTCTTATTCTACATTTTGCGTTATAGGTCACGTTGATGAAATCTTCAGCCCTCTATAATCCCACAGAGTGAGCTGAAATCAAAATCATATTAAGCTGCACTGGGGTGAATTTGGTGTATAACTGAATTGATTTTTTTTTAAAAAAAAGTAGTATAAATAGCACTTTAACTGATGAAATCTAATAGTATTTAACCTTTTTTTCTTTTCTGCCAACAGTTTCCTTATACAGCCTTGTCTGGCTTGCAACTTGCTGTGTAGACTACCCTGGCCTTGAACTCATAAGGCTCAATTTTTCTCTGCTTCCTGAGTGCAAAGATCAAAGGCATACAGCTTCAATTGTTTATAAGATTGAAGACCTTATAAACGTTATGTGGATATAACTTTTTTAGAAATGAGCATTTTCAATACTTAAATCCATCCTAATCCAAAGATTAATATTTAACCAATGAGTACAAGTTGAGTAGCCAACACACAACAAAGTATCCCTGCTTACATGGATTGGACTGTGATCTTTTGTTATGATATACAAGACCAGTGTGGAAAATAATATTACTGTTAACATTCTTGCTTTTTATTTCTCTCTTCCTACACTGGGATTTATTGCTAGCACTACTTTCAAACCCGTTTCTCTAGACCTCCTAGAGTCGCTCTGAGCTGCCTGATTTTCTTTTACGAAATGGCTTTTCTAAAAATTTTCAGAGACGATTTCTGTTGTTGAAAGCTAAGAATCCTGGCAAGTAAAGAATCCCCATGCTTCTTGGAACCAGAAGAGATTTCATCCCCAGTCAAGACCTAGCAGCTGGGGCCTCTTTGTTGGCGCTTTTGTCCTCCAGGGCAGAGGACAGGATTCTAAGAGGGAATTGGGATGAATTGTGAATCCATTGCTAATAATATCTTGTACTTTCCATGTAACTGTTGTTCCCCACAGAGCTCAAAATGTTTTACAAACCCAGAATTTTGTTCTGTGGCTATTATTCCCAAGGATATTACACTTGAGAAGAATATGTATTTCTAGAAACATTACCAGTGAATTGTTACATGTGAACAAAAACTGTAGAAAACCTTGCCTCTGACCCACAGCTAGAAGAACAATTCTTTTAGCCTGATGATACTGATAATCATGAGAGGAATTCATTACAGAGTTAAAGCTCCAGGAACATCCCTCCGTTAATTTTAGCTACTTAGGCTCCAGACAAGGAGCCAAGATATGGCTATTGTTAGTACTGTTTTGAAAGGTGATTTTTACATGCAGGTTTCACCATTTAAGGAGCAATTGTTTCAAGTTTTATTTCAGTCAAATAATGGAAGAACACAGCACAGTAGAAAATAACCATTTAATGTCTGTTTTTATGAAATGTATAACTCTTCTTTATCTAAAACAGAATAGGAGAGAATGATCTAAATGTGAGCTTTAGTGTTTGGTAGATTCAGGTCACCTTTTGGCTTCCTCCTGTTGGCCAAGTTTATAAATTCTCATCCTATGTTAATTCCATGTGCTCCATTGATCTCAGCCTCCTGGTATCCACATTTTTATCAGCCCATTCACAAACTAGAGTAAGGATGGTCTTTTATGACAAAGAGTGTGCATTATATAGGAATGGGATTAGACTCTGCCTTCCCAGATATCTCTCTCTCTCTCTCTCTCTCTCTCTCTCTCTCTCTCTCTCTCTCTCTCCCTCTCTCTCTCTTGTCAGAATTAGAAACACGTTTCTGGCCAACTGTGTTTTGGATTAACTTTAGCCCCCACTAGACAGAAACACCCTCTATGCTGCTTATGGATTTCGACCCTCAGAAATGTTTTTTATATATGCTTTTCAGTTCTCAGATATAAACAGATAACTAAAACTATTTCAAAAGTATATATCCTATTGAACAATTTTACTGAAAAACAACCAACTAATCTGAATTTAATTTTTACAAAATACACCAAACGGAAGAGTAAAATCAGTGAAGCCCACAATGTCAGTTTCTCCATCCTGAATTTTATTTAGGATTGGCTATTAGTTTGGTATAGTCACAAAAATACAATGGATTATGAGAGAAAGCATTGGACATGACTTTAAAGGAACTTCCATGCATTTGTAATGACTACCTTAAAAACCTTTTTATTTTTAGTATCTTAAAAATTGTTAGTTTTTGATATTTTTATTCTATTCTATTCTACCTTACAGGTAAAGACTTCTTATAAAGGACATTTCTCAGTGCAGTCTGAAAGATGTCCTGTTTTCAAAACGTTTGGAGTCTTTAGATCTTTTGGTTTATTAAAGCACAACAAATAAAGTGCCAGGCATGAAAGTGAGATAGCAATCATCCAGAATAAATAATAAATATATGAACTAAAGATCTCCCGGCCTTCAAAGAGTCTATAGTCTAGCAATTTTGTCAAGTACTAAGGGCAGATGGGAAACATGTTCAGCACCCAATTTCAAGCCAGTTGTTAAACCGTGTGGGGCTTCGTTGTGTCATAGGATCAAATGGATTGTGCTTGAGTCTCTTCCTAAAATGGCATTCATAGTGTCGACTTTTCCATCTGAAAGACACACTGCATTTTCCTCTTTATTATCAGGCAGCCTTTCAGATATACATGAGATTCAAAGACTAAATTACTGTTAATTTTATAGGTGTTTTTGAAAATCCAAATACCTTCAGTTTAAAGAGTAGTGTTTGCTTTAAGCTGAGTGGTATTTTTTCACAGTTTGGCTTTAAGATAAGCTCGAGTATATCATAGCATCTGCATTATTTAGTTGTTCCCCTCATACACATTAATGTGGCCTGGGCTATACATATAGTGTCTGCTTCTAAATGTTTCATTCTGGTGAAATGGAATTTTTAAAGTATCTGCATTTTAATGTGGTCCCTGCCTCCAAAAATGTTCTGTCTTTGCTTTGCTTTGGTCGACATTGGATGAACTCTGTCTGGTGACACATCTGTTTAGGTGTCTAGTAGAGATGACCCAATGGAGTGAGAGAGATTCATTGACTATGTAGAATCAGTTAAAAATTAAATCCTGTCTGTCTAATCAAATGTGATCCATTGATATCTTGAGAACAGACAAAGATATTCAGAGTCAGCCTTCAGAATAAAAATGTTGGTTAGTCCCAGTGATTGATTAATAAAATATGGTGTTTGTATTTCAAAGACATATGGACTGAGGGAATTTCTTAGTAAAGTGTTTGCCTCACAATCATGAGGCTGAGCTCAGAGCTACAGTACCCATGTAAAAAGCTAGGTGAAATAGTACAACTGTAATGCCAGTGCTGTGAAGGCAGACACAGGAGTATTTCTGGAGATCATTTGCCAGGCAGTCCAGCCAATCAGTGGGCTCCAGGTTTAGTGAGGAGGAAAAAAAAAAAGAAACATGTGCACAGAAAATAAAGTGGATTAATAGTTCCCCTTTCATTAATTGTTATTACATAGATATATAGCATTTGAAAGAAAGAAGAGGATATGGAAGGGTTTGCAGGGAGAAAGGAGAAGGGAAATGATGTAATGATATTATACCCTCAAAAATTAGATAAAAAATAAAAAGATAAACAATTGAGGAAGACATCTAGTATCAAACTCTAGTCTCCATCTACATGCACGTGAACAAACACTTGTGAACATAAGAACACTCACAAAAAAGGAGGAAAAAGTTCTGTTTGTCCTTTTGAATGATACACCCATTTTGGTGTCTGAGTTCTTTGCTAATGTGATGAAACTTGGGCGTTTAGAAGTTGTCCATCAAAAGGCTGATTGATGCTCTTTAAAATACATAGAAACTCTAAGAGCATCATCTTGGAACTTTCCATCATCAGTCCATGACTCATGCTAGGCAAAGCAGCAGCTTTGTGTTTACTCCACATTTAAAGGCAGTTTATGACTCATGGACGACAAAAGAAGAAACTGTCCTCGGGATAGCAGGGGGCAGGAGGAACACATCTGGAGAGGGAGATGTAAAGAACTGATTTAAGAGTTAAGACTGCTGTCCTCCTCCATCTGTGCATCTGTTCCCATGTGAAATATTTGCTTGTTCTTCTCTAGAGAAAAACATATATTGTACACAATAGAAACAGTATCCTTAGACTTCCAGGCTCACGCTCTCAAAAACGCAGTATGTAGAGGCTGCATTACTCCATCAAGAACTCAGTTGGAGATTAAACACTCTGAAATAATTTTCATGTCATGTTTAATGCTAGCAATTTACATGACTATCTCAAAAGGCAGAGAAAAAGCAGAGGCTGGTAGAGAACCAGTAGGTTATACATTTAGCCACATAAATATACTATTCTATCATGAAATCAAATTTGAGTTTTTATCTAAATATCACATATAGAAACTACTCTTATGCAATTCTCCTGATGTTACATGCATGATTATCTTAATATGTCTCATCTAATCATAATTTAAAAGAAATAATATGCTTCAAATTGACATGTATGTCTAAGAAATCTCTTTTTAATCCTTTTAGGGCATATTAAATATTATTTCACTCCATAAATACCTTAAAATGTATCATTTTTTCTTGTTCAGTCCAGTTTAATTTTTTCTAATTAATAACATCTATTAGTAGAGTTTAAAATGCAATGCCTTTCATTGATAAGAAAGATACCTCAAGTCTTTTCAGCTTTCACTTTTGTTGCACCAGCTCATCATGACTGTCTAATGTATACTTTCATTGTATGTCATATCTTGGTTATCTGTTATTTCTCAATAATGTTCATTTTGCATTATGCAGAAAGCAAGAGGATATGAAAATTCCTAGACTGATATTTTTTTCAGAACAGATTACTTCAAAAAAAACCTGTTGACTATAATCATTTTCTTGGTACAGGCTCTTTCCTGGGTATTATCATTGTAGAATTTTTTTATTAGTTTTTTTATGTGTGTATGTGGGGGTTTGTTGTTTCTGAATTATTCTGTTGTAGTAAACAGTTTTGCTGGTACTATAGGAAGACTCCAGTCAGGGTCATGTGCACACAATCAGGGCTGTGGAAAGCCAACATCTGCTTCCTGTATGAACACTTACACTTTTTAGACTTAAACATGTAGAAACTGATTTAACCTCAACTATTTTCTTACATAGTTCTTAATACCTTTATTGCTGCAAATTTCCTTGGAGAAATGGACCAACATCAAGAAACCAGATAATGGTATGGTGTGTTTCATTAGAGAGTCAGATCAATAAAAGCTAAGACTTTTTTTTTTTTTTTTGGAAAGTAAAAAAATACGGTATTGGAACTATTAAAATAGCCCAAATAATTTTTGCCCCGTGCCCAAAGAATAAGCACAAGTATGTTCCAAGGTGGCATGAGAGAAAAAGAACATTTTCAGAAGGGGGTATGAGCATATCAAAATAGCACAAGTTCCCAGGCAGCTCAATGACGTCAAAAGCAAACTGAACCATGGCATCTGAATGTAGTACTTCCTGGACAGAAAAGGGCTTGTCGTCTCACAGTTTTAAGTGTTATCTACCAGCTAACAGGAGATTCCCTAATACTTCTGAAGATGGAAAGTACCTTTACTCTGTTTTTTTTCCATAATGTTTGGTTGACAGTATAACAAAGGGTTAGAATTAAAACTGGAAATTTTGAGGCAAGAATGAGCATTTGCAAAGTGAGAACTTGATAGATTCTGACATTCTTTTACTGAGACATTCATGACATCTACACATCCTTATGGGACGCACTGTATTAACTGTGAGATGTGCATGTATAGTCAGGTCAAAGGTGCCTCAGGAGGGGGCAATATAGACATTTCAAAAATCAAAGATATTGAAGAAGTTTTCAGAACAATGCATTTTATTAAAATCCAGCAGTTTCTCTAAATCTGCTCTTTCTTTATCACCCAGGCTTCTGTGCTATCTGTCCTGTGAGGTTCCTGTTTGTTGGTTTGGTGACAGTGTACATACATGGACTGGAAGAAAGTGCACCAGGTGTAAACAAAACACAGAACGAACTCCTGAGCTCTCCCTCGTATAACAGTCTTTAAATAGATTTACAGAACAGTGGTGACTAGACACTGAAAGGAGTGTGCGCATGGGAGAGTGCGTTCATAGAATGATAGAGGCTCATCAGAAGGAGGAAGCGGAGGGACACAGGGACAGCTGGTACATACCACAGCATGTCCAGGACAGCCAATAACACCTTCGTGCTAAGTGTGAAATACCTAATGGGAGGGATGTTGAAAATGTCTGAAAAAAAGAAAGTAATTATCCAGTCTAAATAAATTATTTTAATTATTTATCATATAATATTATTTTTTCTGTCATCTTGGTTGAACAGCTCCATATATTCTACATGTTCTCCGCTTTTCTTAAAATCATATGCTCAAAGGTATTCTGCTGTAGTTTTATTTGTTTTGTCTTTACCTGGTTTGGGTGTTAGAGACACAGCTGGTTCTGTATGCCATTTGCTGAATTTTTAAAAGTTAGTTTGAATTCAAAATTTACATATATTTATATATAAATGTAGAATTTTCTGTATTTTAATTCCACTTTTCTAGGGTTAAGGCCGCTCTATTTGACATTGTGTAGCCAGTGACTAAAACTGTATTTAATATATATATTTCTGACTTTTAAAACTGAGTTTCTCAGTATGAACTATTAGAGCAACAAGTGAGTAGATAACTGCTCTCAAAAGCACTGATTTCTTTCTATATGGCTGTGTTTTTAGTCCCCTGAGCAGTGTTAAGAATCTCCCTTACTACCGACTGCTGACACTTTCAGGAAGAGAATATAATTGCTATCCTCACACACAGCTCTCACTGAACTAGTGAAGTTGTCTTCACTCAATCTCTGTCGCTAGAGATGGCTTTACTCGCATAGATGTGCAGTGTTTGTCTTTGAGTGCAGTTGGGAGAAACACACCGAGGCTTTCATTCCGAGAGAGCAATCAGAGAAATGCATGGAATCTTAATTTCTCTCTGCACCGGACAGCAAAGGGGACAGCTGGCTGTAAGCAGACCAACATGCCATCAAATTAGCATTATGACTATTCTGCTGGAGAACCCCAGTTTCTCCCCGACATAAACTATTTTTGAATTCTTTGTAATTGAAATGTGATTATTTTATCTGGATTCTCAGCCAAGAATTTTCCCCAAAGGGCATTGAAGTTGTAAGGGTTTGAAAATGAAACTCTGTATTTCTCAACAAGTCTTGTTGGGATTGTCTAACAAAAGAGACAAGCCCACACTAGGCCTATGTTGTTCTGTCTCTGTCTGCGTGCTCAGAGGAGCCCTGCTTGCCTACCTTTAAGAGGGTAGGGAGCAAGATTATCCTTTTGTGCAGCTGAGAGCCTGCCATTTCCATTTGCATCTGTGATGGCCAACAGTATTTACCGAATGTACCTCCTCCATGGGGAATCAAGCACCTGGTTTGATCTCAAGAACAAGTGCGATAACTACTCAGGAATGTAATCAATATTGGAACCACACCCATGCAATCAGCAAGATCAGCATAGTGTCCTAAATGTTGATAATATGTATGAGCAAGATTTAGACATTAAGTGAACAATAAGGTATGCAAAATCACAATACTTTAAAAATCATCATCTGTTTATTGGCAACTATTTTAAACTATGCTATAACTATGGGTATTTGTGTGAGAAAAATGTAATCTAGAAAATAAGTGGTTTGTTCAGAAAAGAAATATGTTTGATGCCACATTTTTGTGGTTTTACCATTGGTCAAAACACAAATTGCATTTCCCGTGATGTGGGCTACTCAATTGTCTTTGTCACTTACTATTTTAAAATGCAAACCTACTACATGCTCTATTATATCAGGCAACGAAAAGTATAAAATGCCAATTCCCTACCAGTTCAGTCTCTCAGCCCTCATTCTGAAGAATAATATTTATTAGTCTATTTTCAGAGGTTTTGTACAATTGTAAGCAGATATAATAATACCTTTGCATGTTTAATTGTCAGCAAATTTACTGCTTTCAAATGCTTTACTTTTCTGTTGCCATGGTGGAAAGCACAGTCGGCTCCAATGGAAATTGAGTTCGACTGACTCAGTCCAGTGTTGCTTTCACAAAAGCAAATGTTTAAGGTATAAAATGCACTTTGTAACGTTGCACTTTCAGGAACAGAAGAAAGGGGCAATAATATCATAATAAGCGTGTTTTACTAGTCATTCCCTTCAAGCATCACATTGGAGGGTGACAGCTGGTTGGGAGGGAAAACCAGTCTGAGACTGGTAAGCCTCCCATGCTCTAGCTGCTGGCTCCATGGCCATGTGTGCACAGGAAGCACAGATGGGCAGCGAGGGACAAAGATGGGAGGGGAATATGGCATGGGCTATACAGAGGGGGCTCAAGGAAGAAAACAGGGGATAGATACGAACCCGTTTTATTGTATACATGTATGAAATACTCAGCCATAAAGAAAACTCATGACAATGAAAATTAAGTCCAAATCTTTATAAACTATTATATGGGAAAACTCAATATCAATGTGAGAAATACATATTACCTTTATTATTCTATAGCTAAAAATACTAACAATAACCAAGGGGGACATCTCTATATAAGAGCATACTACCAAAGGATGAAATAGTGAACAATACTATATCAATATTTGGTAGTTCTTCCAAATGGAGAACTAGATTGGAGATGTGGAAGAGATGAACCAGAGGTTAAGATTAATGCTTGTTACAGAACACTCAGGTTTCGTTTCCATCATCAAAATCAAGTGGTTCACAATGGCCTGTAACTCAGTTCCAGGGAATCCAGTGCCCTCTTCTAACTTCTATGGGTACCTGTGTGCATGCTGTGCACATATACATATGCAAGAAGATACATGAAATAAAATATAACTTTTTGTAAAACAGAATTTTAAGTACATATGTGGTCATTTGCAGAAACATTCTTTTTCTTTAACATGAGCATGTATACTTTCAAACCAATTGTTCCAAAACTGTTTCCCCAAATTCATCATGTATTGGAAATGAAATTCCCAATCAATATTACAGGAAAAAAATAGAAAAATGGAAATCAATGCTAGAGACCAAGGGGCACTGGGAATTGAATATGTGGTATTCTCTCTGAGTGGAGCAGCAAGAAGAAAGAAATGAGCAATAAATACCCTAGCGTCACGCTTGACAATACTGGGATGTGGCGGGTAATGTCCTGTCAGGGTTCACCTAAATCTCGGGGACGGTTATTCTCATCTCTGGATGCCCTCTGGGTTGCTTCCATGCCAGCCTTACCCTGGGGGTGGCCTGTAGGTTGTTGGTCTCTTTTGTAATATTTTACCCCATGCTGTTCAACTTAGTAATGACAACTGAACCAAAAGAATAAAGCTAGTGTAGATACAAATCCATTTAGGGATCCATTTTAAGGTGAAAACAGTCTTGAAAATGTTGATAGAAAGCAATCACTTTATATTAAACTAGCAATGAAGTTTATCAATAGACAAGATAATCACTTCATATTAATCTAGCTATGGAATTCATCAGCAGGAAATAAAATTCAGACTGAACCAAGCAATAGACAGGAAAGTGGCCTTACAAATAGTACCTATAGTTCGAACTCATTGAACATGCTAAGAAGTAAGAACTCGGACAGTGACAAGTCTAGTTATTTGTATTTGGAAGGGAAAACAATCTCGAGAAATTTATGAATAAGTATAGAACTATAATGATACAATGTTTAAGTACTTGAGGAATTGGAGCAGAATAGAATGTAAAGTAACAAATTTAAGATTAGGAAGCACAGAATGATAGAAAAATCACTTTGGTAGTTACAACTAAGGAAAGATCATACATTTTTATCTCTTGGTTGTTAGATTAAATCTTCAGATAATAGAAACCAATATGTAGCTTTACAGAGTCCAGAGTTAAGTAAAGCCAAGAACAGTTGTGAACAATAGGAAGAGAGAGAGAGAGAGAGAGAGAGAGAGAGAGAGAGAGAGAGAGAGAGAGAGAGGACGAAAATTCTTTGTTAGGCTGAGGAAGTTTTTAAATTACTAAGAAATCCTGAAATCCAGATTGGTAAAAGAGAGAGCCAAGGAAAATGAAATAACAGCATATAAGAAAGTGTTCTAAGGAAGAGAAAGCATGACACGCTATCCTCCCCCTCCCCCCAAAAAAAGATGAAGAAAAGGAAAGGAATAACAAAAATTCACAGACAGGTTTGTATTTACAGCCTCTCCCAAAATCTGAATAGTTACATAGTTCAAGCAATTAATCAGTCAGTATATGTCAATAATATCCAGATTTTCAAATGTCAATGCAAGTATTGTGTGGTGGTATTGTGTTCCCCCAAAATATTGTGTACTCTAATAAATTTATCTGGGGTCAGAGAACAGACAGCCACTAGATACAAAGGCTAGAAAATGGTGGCACTCACACCTTTAATCCTAGCATTCCAGAGATAGAAATCCCTCTGGATCTCTGTGAGTTCAAGGCCACATTGGAAATAGCCAAGCATGGTGACACACGCCTTTAATCCCAGAAAGCCAGCCTTTAATCTCAGGGAGTGGTGGTAGAAAGCAGAAAGATATATAAGGCGTGAGGACCAGAAACTAGAAGAATTTGAGTGGTTAAGCATTTGGCTGGTTAAGCATTTGGCCTGGTTAAGCTTCAGGCTTTCGAACAGCACAGTTCAGCTGAGATTCATTCTGGATGAGGACACAGAAGCTTCCAGTCTGAGGAAACAAGACCAGCTGAGGATCTGGCCAGGTAAGGTTAGCTGTGGCTTGTTCTGTCTCTCTGGTCTACCAGCATTGACCCCAATAACTGGCCTCAGGTTTGATTTTATTAATAAGAGCTTTTAAGAATCCTGCTACAGTATTGTGTTCTCACATGCGCACATTCTTGTCTAACAAGGCAATTGCATAAAGCCTGTGTTTGGAATAAATTGAATACATGACAATGCATTTCAATTAGAATTTACTTCTCTTTGTACTGATGTGACTGATTTAAAAGGAGCAATTTTAGTACATCTATTTTTCACATTCTTCCCTGTTCATTTAAATGATGACTGGCTTGATGTATTTTCAACTGCATCATTTTCTAGTTTAGCAATAAAGCTATTAAACTGAACAATGAAAAGTAGTCTTTAGGTGGTATATGTCTTCACAAAACATATAGAATATGTAAATAATAATTGCAATTTACCAATGAAGCCTAAAGACAGAATCAACTTGGTGTTTGAGAGCTGTAATATACTGGCTAATTTTCCTTCTATGTCTTGTTTTAAAACTATGTTGAAGGTCTATGGTAACAGAAAAACATTAATTTGGCGTTGGCAGCTCGCAACACAAACGTCAATATGTAACTACTGCAGTAAACACTGATCAAGACCTTTATCCTAAATCGGGATGACTGTTAAATTACTTCTCAAACTGGTACTTCTTAGTTTAAATAAATAAAGAAAAATCCACATCTGTTCATGCTTAAACTAAAAATAATGAGTACATTGTTTAGTGTTAGGGCTTCTGCAAGATAGCTCAGCAAGCTTCATTTCCTTCCCTGAAACAAAGCAGTAAATTAAGGAGGCTTCTATATAAAGAATTTGATATATTTAAATTAGATATTCTTTAGAGGACTGCAAAGGAGGAACCAAAATCTGTAGGCTTCATAAATAATGTTTTAAAATCTGTTTCCAATTGCAGTTAACCCAACTGATCCACCAACGAATGGAGCAGAGAAAACAAATGCACTTTTTTTTTTTACTTCTAGCTAACAAACAATACATTTAAAAATGTGGGTAGACATTCAATATTAGTAATTTTGATATACAAAGAGTGATACATAGCTTAAACCTGGCCAACTGAAACAATATTTGAACCCAGCAATTATTTTTATCTCTCCTCTACACAAATATGACTAAGTCATAAATAATACTTTGGAGGCCTACAAAATGCTGACATATTGAAAGGAGAAACTTAAGAGTATATCATGGCTGCACTGAATTTCATCATACTTATAATAATCACATGAATTTGGATTCCACACTCTTGTACTTCTTCATATGACAGGAAGACTCTTTTCTGGGTTTATCAGGTAAATACTCTTCATGCCTTTGATCCAAATTTAAATTCAGCTTTGTGGAATATGGCTTCATTTACTTATGACATTGGGTTGATTAGATGCTAGAATTCAATGCTGTTTTGCATCCATTTGCGCTTCCTTAATAGTTTCTGTTACAGTTGCAAGACAATGTAATTCTCTGCTAAAAATTTTCAGCTGATAGAAAGCATATGGCAAAAACCATGACTGTCTTCTAAATCATTAAAACACATCTACACTCAGATACACACACATGCATGTACCCACACACACAAAAGAAAGAGAGGAAGATTTATTTACTAAGATTTTTATATTCTTATTTAATTGTATAAAGTGGTATGATTGTCATTTATTCAAGTAAAATACATGTGGAATGCTCATTCTTGGTTACTTAGTTACTGACATTATTGTAATTCAACTATTTTCCCTCTCTCACCACTCATGTTGAGTTAAGGAATTACAATCTTGGTAATCAAATGCGTATCCTCAGAAGTTGAGCATTTCTTAATATTCTCTCCAGTACTTTTGAAAATTGTTTGGACAGTATCTTTGTGGGAAGCACCAGTTTCCTAAATATAGACACTTCTTTATTTAGAAAGACAAAATGCCACTTTTGTGCAAATCAGTTGTGCAAATCTGAGTGAATACTGCAATTAATCTCATAGACCAATAAGCAGAAGTTTTATCTTCATAAACTCTGTGTAAGATATTAGGTACAAAGCAGATTAATTATTGACCTAAAAGTAATTTAATCTGACATTGGTATTCACAATAATATGATATTGGCTTTTAATGATTGTCATTACTTAAGAAAAAAATTATTGATAATGACATTAAATGAAAAAAACTAATGATTACTCTTCTAAATTTTTTGCAGAAAAATTTTGTGTCAGGCATAACTTTTTAAAGTTCTTGTCAGTTACAATACAATATTCTTTTTCAGGAAGAAGGGCTTGTGCTATTCCTCATTTTTTTTATTTTATTCTTTATTTTTTATTTATTTGTGTGTTGCCATTAAAAACCGAGTCCATCTTTTAACTCTGTGGGAACTGTACAGGAGAATCGCGGTGGCTGACAGCCAGGAGCAGACTCTGAAGTCCTGTCTTCTTCCTTCATCCGGCAGCCCCTGGAAAATGCTTGTGAAGCCTCCAGTGAAGCCAGCTGGAATGCGAGATCTTTAATAATATCCAGCCAATTAGGGAAGAGCTGTCAAAAGTTACCATTAAGTATATATGTACATAACAATACTAATCAAAGAAAAAGAGGTTATCGATTAAAGTGTGGGAGTTAGGAAAGGGAAAAGGAAAAGTAACATAATCCTATTTTAATCCTAAATGTATAAACATTTTAAGAAATGGCTATAAAATTACTTTTTAAGTTACCATCAATTATGATAGTGTTGGCAGTCTAAAATGGCTCAGTCTACTGGTTGTTGTTGTTTGTTTGTTTGTTTTAATTTTTAAGCTCATTCCAGCTAGGGATTTTGACTGTCAAAAATCTGGAGCCCTTGTAGAGCACAAGATTTTACCATCCCCACCCTACCGCTCACTACAGTCCCAGTCCCCAGTCCCTTGGCTCCATTGCTGTGGAAATGCTAGTTTACCACCTATCAGATAGCCCGGCAATCAGAAGGAAGCTAAGCATAGCGGCTCTTTCTGTTCCTATTCAGGACCCCAGATGGTGCAGATGCTTTGAGCTTTAATACTTTTCAGAGCACAGGTGATTCTTAGCGTACATCCTACTGCTGCCCAGAGTTTGAAGATGTTTCATTGAAACCTTGCTTGAGAATCGGTTTTATTAATTTTTTTAATGTAGTGGTTTGAATGGGTATGACCCCCATAGACTCATGTGTTTGAATGCTTAGGGACTGGCACTGTGAGGAGGTGTAGCCTTGTTGGAAGAGTCTGTCACTGTTGGGGTGGGCTTTGAGGCCCCCTACACTCAAGCTACACTTTGTGACACACAGCTGCTTCCGATGCCTGTAGATCAAGATGTAGAACTCTCAGCTCCTTCTCCAACACCATGTTTGCCTGTAGGTCGACATGATGATAATGGACTAAACCTCTGAACTGTAGGCCAGCCCCAATTAAATGTTCTCCTTTATAAGAGTTGTCATGGTCATGGTGTCTCTTCACAGAAACAGAAACCTTAACTAAGAAAAGTGATTTTACCCATTTACAGTTTATTAATCCTGAACTAAGGAGAAACTGCCTTTGGTTTGAAAATAAAAAGAAAACAAGTAAATCTAAATCTAACAAATCCCTTAAAATAAAAATAACAAATTACAGTAATTTTACTGAAATATATGCAAATTATTGCCATTAGAGAAAAACAGGTAAAAAATTACTTGGAAAATTGTGAAATTAAAATGCTGCAAAAAAACTAATGTTAAGAGTATGTCCTGATAATTACATTTTTGTTTCACAAACAGACTTTCTTAGAGGCAAAGGCATGGGGTTGTGTTTTTCCATATTTTTATTGCCTTTGTGCATTCTCTGTGATGAACTACAAAAGTCAAAATATACATGCTACAGAAAGGAAATGTGCTGTTGATTCTAACAAATTCCACAGAACTATGTAAACACAAAGGTCCTCATACTTGGCTCCCTCTGCCTTTTGCTCTTCAAAAGAGTGAGATGTTAGGGACTTTCCAGCATCTACGTCATGTTTTAAACTGATAAAATCTTAAGAACGTTTTACTTGGAACACGGGTTAGCAGTGACCATATGACCTTGTGGACTGTTTATATATGTAATCCTGGATTATTAACCTGTGATTAAAGACAATACTGGCTAGTGTCCTCACACAATGTCACCATGCTTTAATGTCACCATGCTTTTGAACATTCTTGCTGTTGTTGATGGGAATTGGTGATGTAGTTTACACACAGATGCACCGTATATTTGGATTTGCTTGATGCCCATATTCCTTTAGGAAGTGCTTGTGAAAACATTCAGATTCATCATGTTGATGAAAATATTTCAGACTCCTTAAAAGTGACAAGATAGCATCATATGACAAATATGTGACCTTCATACAGGTCAACCAACTAAATTATAAAGCATTGTTCTTTTTAATATGTTTTTAATTGGAATAGAATATATCAATCCCCCTCATCCCTTTTCTTCTTCAGAACCTCCCAATTACCCTCTCTTGAATTCATTTTACACCCCCTCAGATATATTGGATTTTATTTTGGGGCACGAGTGATACAGCGTACCTGTGGAGATCAGAGAATGGAGGCTTCTTCTGCCTTTGGAGTCCTCGTGATTGAACTAAGGTTGCCAAGCTTGCCAGCAAATGCCTTCACCCAGCGAGCCACCCCACTGGTCCTAAAGCATTGTTCTTCAGTGTGAGTCTATAGTCCGATGTACAACTTTGGAATCAACACAGTGGTTTCATTTGTAAATATAAAGGAAAAAACCTGACAATAAACTGTTGTTCCTTACAGACTCTTTTTTACTGTGGTCGACAGATAGCCTTGGTAATGTGTGTGCTTCAGGAGGAGCTTGTGAACCATTTGATCATGACCTAAAAGTGTGAAAGGCTTGTCTGAGGAGAAACAAACTTTCCTGGGTAGAGAGCCCTAGAAAGTGAACAAAGCAAGCCTTCTCTTCTCCAGAGAGAATTCTGGGCTGGATATTTGCAGCAACTCACCATACCAAATTCAAGTAAGAAAGAAGAGGAACAAAAAAAAAAAAAAAAAAAAAAAAAAAGATGGCCTTCAAGAAGCTATGGGACATTCTCCAAAGCTTACTTCATGTGTGTACCTAATTCTCAAAACGCAGTGAATTCCCTAGTCTTGAAGTAATGATGGAGCCCAGTTAATACTCATTCTAGAGGTAAAAGCCCCAGGCTCTTCATGAATTCCTTAACATTCTGTACAACTGAACAGAAGCAGAAGAGCTGTTTACTCACGAAACATTAGGGAAGCTGTAAGAGGACCATGAAGTGATAATTTAAAGAAAAAAAAATGTCGACAGCACAGTCAGGGGTAGCTTATAGGAAAGGGAGGAACGCATTTGTACACCATTTCCTCAAAGCTTGGAAAAGAAAACAGCAATAAGTAAAGAAAATGCCACCAATCAGATTTTCTAATCTGTTTGCTAAAGCTTCCAAAGGGGGAAAAACTTTACAGTACCCAAGATAAAAATAGCCAAAAGCCAGCAACTTACCTCTTAAAAGGGAAAAATTAAAGAAGAAAAAACAAGTGGGAAAAATAAGTACTCAGAAGCTGGCTTTACCTACAGGTCTACAAATGTCACTGAAGTGGGGTCAGATGCAAGGTACTTGACTGCTTGACGCCACTCCAACCGATGACATTACATGCGCTCTGAACAGTGGGCTGTTTTTTGAAATTTAAGTGGTCTTTTAATAATAATAATAATAATAATAATAATAAAATACTAGAGCCAAATATTGGGGTAAATGCTGAAAGATCAGAGAGACAAAGGAACAAGCCACTGACACGTCTCACCTCCCCAACTCCATGAATCCTCTGACTGAATTCCTCTGAGTCCTCACTTGGAAGGCTCCAGCCAAAAAAGCCTCTAGCTGAAAGGTACACTTCTGCCCAAAAGTTCCTGTCTCCTCACGTCTTATATACCTTTCTCTGACCACCCATCACTTCCTGGGATTAAAGGCATGTGTGCTTCCCAAACAAAGGCATGAGATCTCAAGTGCTGGGATTAAAGGTGTGTGCCACCACTGCCTGGCTCTGTTTCTCTCCTAGACTGAGTCAATTTCATGTAGTCCAGGGTGGCTTTGAACTCACAGAGATCCAGATAGACCTCTGCCTCCTGAGTGCTAGAATTAAAGGTGTGTGCCACCACTGTCTGGCATCTATGTTTAATCTGGTGGCCTGTTCTGTTCTCTGATCTTTAGGCAAATTTTATTAGGGTACACAATAGATCGCCACAGTGGGCACCGTGCAGACTATGTGTCATGACAGAGCTGGCAGGGCAGTGCAGCCCAGCTGCTGAGTGCTGTGTGCAGTTCACTTGGCACGGGGAGGCACGGTCTATGGAAATAATGGTGACACTCATCACCCTGAAACAGCAGCAGAGAACTGGACAGAGCCTAGGGCAGAATGAAGTTACCCTGGAGAAAGCTAAGAAGTTACAAAGTTATTGATCTTTAAACAAATTGTGGCTTACTGTTGCTGGAGGGCTTCTCTCCAGGTTCCCCAAGCCCCACAGTCCCACAATCCACTTATAAAATAATCACTCAGACGCTTATATCACTTATAAACTGTATGGCCGTGGCAGGCTTCTTGCTAACTCTTCTTTTATCTTAAATTAACCCATTTTTATAAATCTATACCTTGCCACGTGGCTGGTGGCTTACCAGAGTCTTTACATGCTGCTTGTCCTGGCGGTGGCTGCAGTGTCTCCCCCCTCAGCCTTCTGCTTCCCAGAATTCTCCTCTCTCCTTGTCCCACCTACTTCCTGCTGGCAACCTACTTCCTGCCTGGTCACTGGTCATCACTGTTTTATTTATATAGAGCAATATCCACAGCAGCTTACCCCTCAAAGCAAAGCAGTCCATATATTTTACTTTGTTGGGCATCACAAAAATGAAATGAATGTATATTATATCATGAGATATTTAAGTTAGACCTAAAAAGATATTTACCTGGTACACAGGGGCAGATGTTTACAAAATTAACTTTCTTTGGTGGTGAGGGGTGGTTATTAAATGCATGCCAATTTTCTATCATGTTTCCTTCAGTTTTATCACTGTTCATATTATTTTGAAACTATAACAAATTATGTTTTTATTATAATAGAATGCATTCTTTGGACTGAATGTCTCTCATGCTCTCCTTTTAATGCATGCGAATTCACGAGGATAAAAAGGACGGCAGTAGCCGGTGCTGCTTCTTGTGTCATTGTTTTGCAGGGATATTTTAATGAATGTGCTTAACTCCACACTGATGCTCAGTTTTGGTAAAGGTTAGGGCAGTTTTCTTCCAGGAAGAGTAAAGCCTGGGAGGTAATGAAGTAATATTCCACATACTCAGAAACCAGTTCTGTGGAGTCTAGAAACCTTCTTCTATCCACATTGAGAATGTGGAAAGCAGAATGGAGGGGTCCTCTGTAGCTAGAGTATTTCTAGCCCTGCCTGGCCCACAGTCAGGACAAATCTCTCTCACCCACCAGTCCCGCAGCCACTCAGACCCAACCAAGTACACACAGAGACTTTTATTACTTAAACTGTTTGGCCCAATGGCTCAGGCTTCTAGCTAGCTGTACTTATATATTAAATTAACCCATTTCTATTGATCTATAAGTTGCCACATGGCTTGTGGCTTACCAGTATCTTAACATCTTCTCATGGCGGCAGCTGGCAGCATCTCTCTGACTCAGCTTTCCACTTCCCAGAATTCTCCTCTCTCCTTGTCCCATCTATACTTCCTGCCTGGCTACTGGCCAATCAGAACTTTAATTATCAATCAATCATCCACAGCAGGTCCTCACTGTATTGTCTTCCCCTGAGTATGCAAGCCAGTGATTTCTCCCTATTTGCAAATAATTTATATCAAACCAGATCACGAAGGTATAAACGTATCTGAGAAGAGTGGAAGCATGGATATTTAATGTAGGTAATACTGGATTGAGGGGTCCAGATCAAACTATTTCTGATTTTAAGAATTCATATATCCTAGCACCTTGATACTGAGTACAGTCTGAGTCCAACTCAGAGAACAAATAGGAAAACAGAAATTATACCATTCTATGAGACCAGGTTGCTTTAACAACATTTACTAAAACAAGAAGGGAATTCTAGAATGATGTGGAAATTCTGAGCCAAAGACAACTCAGAGTGAACCATCTCACCATTAATAGCCAGAGGAAAAAAGGGGGCATAACCAGACAATTGTCTGTACGCAGTACATATCCTTAGTACCAACGAATAGTATACAGTTGTTTTGGGCCTGACTGCTGTGATTGAATAAGACTCAGTTGCTTAGTGACAAGAACATACTTGCAGGTAGAACCACCTTGTGTCTCACTCCACATGGAAGACAAATTGTTCCAAACTTACCTTTTAAGTACCAAGATTGCTTTAGGCCAAATTCATGTAATTTTGACAAGTAATCCAATAAATGCTTCCCCAAAGCACTTTTTTATTTCAAGGTTATAAACAAAACCCTCCTTTTATTTAATGAATTCCCCTACACATTTCTAGAGAGAAAATGTAAAAATGTAAAAGTTGAGCCAAATCATTGGCCCACGTGATTCAAATAGTTAGAAGCGATTCATTTGTCAGTCTGTTAGACACTAAAAGATTAGCCTTCAATCTTAAGAATATTGTCAGATACTGTGTTCAGTATGATGATGAGTTGCCATGTGTGGCCATTTAAACTTGAATGGATGAGAGTTAAATGTCCAGTTGTTAGCATTAAGTAATCAGGTGGGTCTAGGTGGGTAGCACATTGGAGAACACAGATACGGAACATCATCATTGCAAGAACTGCTGTAGAGAGTGCAGGCCTGCATGAGTTAAGACAGACGAAGCTTAACCCATATGCTGTGGCGGTACTGTGTCCCCCAATAGATTGTGCACCCTAATAAACTTACCTGGGGTCAGAGGACAGAACAGCCACTAGGTAGACATAGAGGCCAGAAAATGGTGGCACACACACACCTTTAATCCTAGCCTTCTGGAGGCAGAGATCCATCTGGATCTCTGTGAATTCAAAGCCACACTGAAAACAGCCAGGCAAGGTAACACATGCCTTTAATCCCAACACTTGAGATCTCATGTCTTGCTTGAGAAAGACATATGCTTTTAATCCCAGGAAGTGGTGGCAGGAAGCAGAAAGGTATATAAGGCATGAGGACCAGGAACTGGAGCCTTTTTAATCTTTTAGGCTTTTAGCAGCAGTTCAGCTGAGATCCATTCGGATGAGGACTCAGAGGCTTCCAGTTTGCGGAAACAGGATCAGCTGAGCAGTTGGCGAGGTGAGGTTAGCTGTGGTTTATTCTGTTCCTCTGATCTTTCAGAATTCACCACAATCCCTGGCTCCCCTGGGTTTGTTTTTATTTAATAAGACCTTTTAAGATTCGTGTTACATCTGGTGCCCAACTTGTTGGGAACGAATTCACGAAAAAGCTACTTGCCTGTGGCCCTGCGGGCCCCATCTCAGGCCCGAGCTGCATGCGGCTGGTTGCATGCCAGTAGGATTTGCTAAAGGAGACAGAAGCAAGAGGATCCCAAGTTCCACGCCAACCTGGGAGGCTTGCTGAGGAGCAGCTGAGGCAGCGGCAGGGCCACAAACAGTGGCGGCAGGACCATGGAGGTGGTGGCTTCTGCTCTGAGCTACGAGCTGCTTCTTGGTGGTGGCGATGGCGATGCTGCTACCGGAGATGAAGGGTTTACCACTGCTGGTTCAGAGAACAATTACCAGGACCATCATGTTACAACAAAGCATCTGCCGGCAAAGGTCAGTTTGGAGAAGTTTGGAGAGGCACATGCCTTTAACCTATTCATTATATTATAATCTATTTCTCTATAATTTAGACCACAGTTTATCAAAATACTATCTTCAGATCAGGCAATCAATATTAACTTCTGCTCTGATTTCACGTTAGCTGAGAAATATTGAACAAGTCACTTATTCAGGTTACTCATTTATTTATTCAGTAAGTATTTCCTAGGCTCCTATTGTCTTCAAGGTAGTATGCTGGGTACTGGGTAGAAGATGATGGCATTATAGTAGTCTGTGAAATTATGGGCTTTAAGTCATCCTAGAGAGACAGAGAGAAAATACTATACAAAAACAATGTGTGCTCTAAAACAATAAATGATTTGGCACAAGAAAAATTATCATGGCAAGGAGTAAATGGATAAGAAAGTCTTTGTGGAATCAGTGACTTGGGGACAGAAAGGCATGACCATATTCATATCAAACACTCTCACTCTCTGGGTGTCTGGGTCTTTTGATAGTAACATGTAATTTCCCCCCATGTACACTCCGGTTAATTTCACATGGACATTATATCCCTCAAAACCAACCACATTGCCTCTTGAATTGATTACTTAGTAAATATTCGTATGAAACTGGGAAATGTACCATAATCAGCGTCCCAGAGTAAACAGTTTGATGAGTGGGAGAAGGGGAATAAATTCTTTCACTTCCTCTTTTCTAAAGGATATCCTGAGATACAATTTTGAAGACCTTATACTCTAAGGTGTAGAATATAGTTGAGGGAGGATCCAGATACACAGAGGAGTCTCCCTAGGATATAGTTCCCTTTTTACTTTGTACCTCAGTCTCCCTCCCCATATCTCTGTTCATTACTCACCCCTGCATATGCCCTCCCTAAATACAACACAGGCTATATTAGACTTTGTAAGAAGCAGGAAGAGGTACTGTCAAAATATTCTCCTCCATAAAAGAAATAAAAAATTCCCAATCATCTATTCTGCTATATTCATAGATCAGTACCTTATTCAGTCATCATCAGAAAAGCTTCCTCCTGCAACAGATGGTTACATCTTCAGAGATCCATAGCCAGATTACAGAGAGAGACCTTGAAACACACAGCTTTAAATGGGATGTCTCGATCAAATCCCTCCCTTCAGAACTCAGGGAACACCTTTGAAAAGGAGGCAAAAAAAAAAAAAAAAAAGTAAGATCCAGAAGTGATGGAGGACACCAGGAGAACAAGGCCTGATAAATCAACTGAGCAAAGCTCATATGAACTCACAGAGATGGAAGCAGCAGGCACAGGGATTACACACATCTGATCAGGTCCTCTGCATGTTTATTATGGCTTTCAGCTTAGTATTTTTATGGGACTCCTAAGAGTGTGAATGAGTGGGTCTCTGATTCCTGTGCCTGGTCTTATTGTGGGAATTTGTTCTGTTCAGCCAATGACCTTTGGGCTATCTGGCCCAATGGGTGTGGTCTTTTCTGGGTACATGACTAGTTCAAATGAGGAGGGGGTGTGCTCACTGTCATTTGGGTGGCAAGGACCATGTTAGGTGGCATGGAGCAGCTTGCGATTGATCTCCAGCTCACCAGGGCAAAATGGCAGGACTTGGCAACTGGATTGGTGGCTGCGGCTTCCTTTTTGTGTATGAGTAATTGTATTATCCGCATTTTATACTTTAATAAATTCTTGATATCTTTTTTTTTTTTTTTTTTTTTTTTTTTTTTGGTTTTTCGAGACAGGGTTTCTCTGTGTAGCTTTGCACCTTTCCTGGATCTCGCTCTGTAGCCCAGGCTGGCCTCGAACTCACAGAGATCCACCTGCCTCTGCCTCCCGAGTGCTGGGATTAAAGGCATGCGCCACCACCACCCAGCCCAACTAACTTAGTCAGTAGAGCATGAGACTCTCAATTTCAGGGCCATGGGTTTGAGCCCCATGTTGAGCACCAAATGCAGCCCACAGCCTTTCTCTGTCCCACCTGGCCCCACAGTACCATAGCTGCTTATAAAACAATCACTCAGAGGCTCAATATTAATTACAAACAGCTTGGCTATGACTCAGGCTTATTGCTAGCTAGCTCTTACATCTTAAATTAACCCATTCCTATTAATCTATGTATAACCACATGTCTTGTGGCTTTACCTGTGTTCTGTTACATCTTGCTCCTCCAGTGGCTTGCAGCATCTCCCCTGACTCTGCCTTTTTTTCTCCCTGTATCTTTACTCAGATTTCCCACCTGGCTGTATCCTGCCTTGCCATTGGGCAGAGCAGATTCTTTATTAACCAATGGTAATAAAACATATTCATGGTGTAGAGAAAGACATCCTACAGCATGGTCTTGGGTCTCTTTTCCTTCTGTTGGCTTGTCTTGTCCAGCCTCAGCATTATAGTTTTTGTTTTATAATACTATATTATATTTTGTCATGTTTAGTTGTTATCTCTTAGAAGCCTGTTCTTTTCTAATGAGAGACAGAAAGGGAGTGGATCAGGAAGGGAGTGGAGGAGGAGAAGGACTGGAAGAAGTAGAGAGAGGAGAAACTGTAATTGGGATATATTGTATGAGAAAAGAATCCATTTTCAATAAAAGAAAAAAATCCCAATCACCTATTCATGAGCATCTTGGATTATTGTCACAATCAGGTTCTTGGGTCTTAGTCTTCCTGTCTATAAGGTTTGCTGTTTCAACAATTTGCTACTTTTTAGAAACAGCTGAAGAAAATATATACACATATATGTATGTAAACATATACATGTTTATTTGCACATGTGTCCTGTAGACATTCATCAGATTTTATCTATTGCTTATTCTTTTCTCATGTTTTCTAAGTTTTCTGCCTTATGTGAGCATCAATGAGGTCTCATGATTCTCTCAAACACATGATTCTTTAACAAGTTTTGACTAACTGAACACTACTGCTCTTGTGCAATTACGTTAGAGTCTGAGTGGGACTTCACTTCCCTTTTCACTGACCTAAGAGGTCAGTCTTTTGAGAGCTTTGTGAATATCTTTATGTCTTGGAACCTTGCATTGATTATGATCTCATTACAAGAAATCATTTTGGGTAGTCTATAAGAAAACCTCCTAATCCCAATCCCCCAAACTAATATGGGGAGGTGCTCCAGTAATGGTTTTAAGAAGCATTGCATTTTATCAACAACTGATGATGATAAGCCCGCAAGGAATTCTGGGAGGTTCATGTTTTTAGAGCATGAGGTATAAGCGATCTATTTATATCAAGGGCTTACATTTATGTGCCTCGAGCAACTATAGCACAAGTGATACAAATTTCCATTTAAAACATTATTTATTGATGAAAAACAATTTATACAACCTAAAGGAAAACAAACTTCAACTGACATATTGAGTGTGAAAACATTTGCGCTATTAATCGCATAGAGTTATTGCAACAAAGGTTGTCCTGGGTCGTATTATTCCACAGTTTTTTAATCATGGTAAAAGATAAATCCATTAAAACAACGATTTTAAGAGATGGATGAGGACAGACCAAAATCGTAAAACCATTATTCTAGTGAAGTTTGGCATTTACTCTACTTGAGATGTAAATGTTCTTTTATGAAGATAGAGTCACTAAATATTAGCAGAGGTAGTGATGTCGGAGAAATTATTACTAAATTACCAGTAACTGTTATGAAATACTCTAGGCATATGGGCATTGTATTAACACATCACTTCTTTGCCCCAAATCCTTCAAGATTTCTTTCCAACTTGTGTAGAAGATTAAATTCACTCTCAGCTTTCCATTTGAGCATTCTGTGATGTGGCACGCACTTACCATTGGCATAGTTATCTCATACCTGTCCACACCCTCATGCTTTCTTGTGCTTGTTTGCACAAGTTGGTGTTCTGCACTCAAAGCCTCCAATATAACCAGGTTTGTAGATCGTAACGGGTGTTGTATTTTAACCACGCAAAACATCTCCAAAATCTAATTCATTTGGGAAGTTCTGTGGTGAACAGGGTTAACCCCACTCCTCCTCTGTAGTCCTCACGAACTTTGGGATGCCACTATAAATTTAAAATAGCCTGAGAGCATGTAGACTGGAGAGACAGGTCAGTGGTTAGAGCACATGCTACTGCTCTTCCAGAGAACCCAAGTTTGATCCCCAGCCCCTGCATCAGATTGCTCACAATGCCCTCTTCTGGCTACACTGGGCACTGCACACACAGGGCATACACTCAAGCAGTCTCACATTAAGTTAATACAAATATTTTTTAAATGCATTGGGAATAGCTGTGGTGTGAAAGAATTCTCAAATTAATTTTTCTTATAAAATGCTTTTTTAATCACAGAATACATATTGAGAACAATGCTCTGAAGGACACTGCTTAGAAGGATGTAGATATTAGAGAGAGTGGGGATTTGGAATCCAATGTCATTGGTGAGATATAAGCTTCTACAAGCACCCTGGATAGATGATCCAAGCCTGGAAAAGCTAATCTGTAGATTTGTGTTCATTCACAAAAAAAAAGACAGGATTTATGTCTCACTTAGAAGATCACTGTAATAATTTAATAAGGATGCACATACTAAGTAGTCTTAATTGCTATTTTCTTTATCTATTATGGCCAGAAAATAATGGCTTTGTTTTTTCCTCAACTTCCCACCTACCTGAAATCCTAATCACCTGGAGCCTCTGCTTTTAGAAAAAGTGGGGAAGTTTGAGACTCGGTTACTTCTCCTGTCCTACTTCTTGAGTTTGTACCCATGTACACAAATTTTCAGGTACACCTTAAATAGCCTCTTTCTTGCCTTTTGTCTGCTCACACTTCATTTTTGCTTTCATTATTAAACCTTTAATTTTCACAATTGAAACTAGCACTTCACTGGTTTGTAACCTACTGAAAACCGTCTTTGCAACAATTCCACATGAACCTTGCACTGAGAGACTACAAAGTCTATGCGCTCAAACATTGACTATTATTTTTACCCTCTGAAAAATCTTTCAGCTGAACTAAATACATTGATCATAGCAAGATACTTTATTTTCTAAGGAATCACAAAGAGTGTAGCATGCTCTTGTTGATGCAGAAACTGATCTTTGATGTCAAAAGCTGCCTGTCAATCTTAATGAGCTTCTCCCTTCTGAAGCTCTCAATGTTTGTTAGGGAAAAACCGCAACCATACACATCTTTCTATCCCTGGTAGCCCATTATCATCTTCTACAATACTGGCAATGTCAGGTTGGAGTTTTCAGGAAATATCTATTTTCTATTCTTCCCTATGTTTGAGGTGCAGTGTATTGGGCTCCATTCAGAGGTTACAAATAAGTTTATAAAATTAAAATTCCTGTTTTAATTTACTCCTAAAATCTCAGCGCTTACATCTTAGGAGAACAGAGACTCTTTGGATGCAAATGTAAATGTTTAGTCTTGAGATAAAAAAAATCTCAGGCTTACCACTTATTTAGATGTGAGACCTTGAAGCTGAGAGAATTTAAACAAATGCCTGAACTCTGTTATCTATAGAAAAATAAATTAATTAATTAGAAAAAAGAAAGATTAATTTGAAGTGATAGATACATAATGCAGATTACTAGGGGACAAACATTTTAAGTATTGCTATTTTGTAAAAGTGTTATTATTTTTAAAGCCCATACATTTTTTATTATTAATAACATTTTAGTAAACTGAAATATATTTGGTATGATCTTCTTATTTATTTTTAGAATTTATTTTGTTATTAATTGTGCAAATTTATTGTGGGGGAAGAGTGTGTGCTTGTGAGTGCAGACACAGGGTAAAGTTCTCAGATTCCCTAGAGCTGGAGGTTCAGATGGTTGTAAGCTAACCTATACATGTGCTAGGAACTGAACTCTGGTCCTCTGCAAGAGCAGACGATACCCATAGATGCTGTCTATCTCTTCAGTCTATGATCTTCATATTCTCTCATGTCAGTATTATTCCAAAACTGAAACAGTGGGACAATATACCAATTGAGAATGGTTTAGAATCCAGGATTTTCAAACATGATCTGCACTCTCTAATGGCCTTTTCACTTAATAATAATAATATACTAGAATCATTTCTCTGAGTAATTTTACTTCTTTTTTCTCCTAATAAAAATGTCATTTATTAAATAAAAACAATAAATTTTATATCTGAATATGAAAGCTATGAGAACATAATAACATTTCATGAAGGCTATTTTGACATTTCCAGACCTAAGTTCATAAATATTAGTGAACCTCAGTATTACTATGAGAGTAGAAGTTACTATAAGAGCCCAAGATCTTATCACTGTTACAATATCAGGTTTAATCATTAGCCACCAGTTCTTGGCTTTAGAAATTTTTTTTTTCAGTTTTGATGTTATTTCTCTTATAAACTCCCTCTTGTACTTTCCATGACAAAAGAGCCCACAGATCCTTCTAATCAAAAGAAACTTCTGGTATTAAAAGTGCCACCTGTGTGTTCTAGTTAAAAAAGAAACAGTTCAAGAAGAAAGACAAACAGAAAAACCTGATTCCTTCAGAGTCAAAAAAAGGAATTACTATGTAATACAAGAGTAGAAATCTTAATATTTTGGATCAAGGAAACAATTCCATTCCAAGAGACAATGTACACTGAAAATTGGGAAATTATTTCTATTTTTGTTCTACACTCAGCTCAGTGTCACATATTTTATATATTTATTTTATATATTTATATTTTACTTAAAAATAAAAATTTACATTTATGCTTCATATAGGAAATAATTCAACTTTCTTCTGTGTGTTAACTGAAGTAAAACATATAATAACAACAATAACATCATGCTTTAAATGTATATTTTAATCCAGACATGGTAATACACAGACAATCCAAGGATTTCAGGGATCAAAAGAGATGAACCAAAAATTCAGAATCAAGACTGGGAGACATTGTGAAATCAAGACCAGTCTAAGCTAAATGGCAATATTTTGCATTTTTAAAAAGTGTATTTGGAACTAACAAGAGCATGCAAGCTTTTATCTGACGTGTTTGTTCCATCTAGGAAAAGAAAAATGATGATTTTCTGGGAAACAATGTCCCCCAATGGGTGTGAATGGTTCTGTTTATCAGGGCCCTGTTCCCATGTTACACTTGAATTAACAGCCTCATTTCCATGTAGCTTCAAGAGCAGTTTAAGCTGCTTTTTCTTCCACACATGCTGGGTGGGTGCTCTCTCGGTTTTCTCAACCCTACACCCCCATCCCCAGCTCTTTTTTCTTTTTTTTAAAAAATATTTTTATTTTATAACTAACTTAATGTTACATATCAGCCACAGATTCCCTGTGTCCTCCCTTTCGTTGTGTTTAGTTTGATCATTCTTCGTAGGTCACAGCAAATGTTACCTCCTCAAGAAAAGGGAAGGTGTACTTTTTCAAGCGTCAGACCATGTACGCTGGGGAGTGGATTGGAACGTGTTCTGAAGTGGAAAAATAAAGAAGGGATAAACACAATAGTGTCTCGATAAGGAAGAGACCTTACACGATTGGATTTGCACCAGTTTTTGCTCCAAATTAACCCATCCCCGCCCCCATCACACCCTACCCTCATAGCCTCTCTTCCTGTTGCACTCCCCACTTCCTGCTGTCGCCGAGGTGGATGCCAACCAGGACGCAGTATTTTCGCAAAGGTTATCTCCTTTCTCTCAATACCTTACTGTTTATTTTTCTTGATAGCCATATTCCTGGAATTAGAACTCTTGATCAAAGTTTCTTCTTTTTGCCTCCTGTTTAATGTTACAGTGTAGGTTAGACTTGGCCTCTTCTTGTGGATCTACCTGTCACTTCATCCATACTGATAATGCAGCGGAAGGAGTTCCTTTACAAAGTGGCAATCACACTGTCAGTCATTCTCACCTAGACCTTCATACATTTCTTGAAGGCCTGCTTTTTTGTTATTTAGCTTTCATTTGTTTGGTTGTTGTTGACATTTTGATGGGATGGGGAGGGGCATTGTTTCTTTAACTTGGGGCAAGAGAGAGCATATTTTACACAGGGAACCTTGGAACCTTATATTAATGAGGATTATGTGTAAGGGAGATGGGGAGTGTGATAGTTAACACTGACTGCCAACCTGAAAGGACCTGGAATTGCCTAGGAGACAAGTCGCTAGGCATGGCTGGGAAGGGTTACCTAGAAGAGGCTAATTAACAGGAGAAGAGCCCTCTAACTATGGTAGCACCATCCCAGAGGCTGTGGACCTTGACTGAATGAAGAGGAAAGTGTGAGCTAAGCAAAGGCATTCCTGGTTCTTGCTTCCTGGGTGTGCTTGCTAAGTGACTAGCCAGCTCTTGATCCTGCTGCCCTAGCCGCTCTGGTGTGTGGATAATATAATACAGTACCTAACATAATCTAACATTTTGAACTGTGAACCCACATAAACCCTGCCTTTCTTACGTTGCTTTGTCGTGTATTTTTATCACAGCAACATCACAGTAAATCTGGATAGAAAATGTGAAGGGGAGCTTTATAGGGGCTTGTATTTAATACTGGTTTCATTTATCTATAAAATACAACTACAACCTGTACAGTTAATCAAATTAGATAATAATATTCTCTTTGCTCCAAACTGCTTCAAAATAACTTTCCTTATGATGAACTAATGAATACCAACAAGTATGTAAGAATTTCCCTAGAAAGACACGGGACAGCATACTTTTCATAGCCATTATGAGCTGGAAACTTGTAGCTTATTTGGAAGCACTGATTGTTGTTTAAGTTTCTTTGCATATTCATTAGCAGCTGTTAGCTGATAGATAAAGACAGAGTTGTAAGCTTAACTTTAACCCTTGAAATTAACTTGCCATCAAATTCCAGTACTGGTAGTCAGAAGACAGTCACAAGTCAATGCTGTGGATATTACTCTGTATAAATAAAATGCTGATTGGCCAGTAGCCAGGCAGGAAGTATAGGCAGGATAAGCAGAGAAGAGAATTCTGGGAAGTGGAAGGCTGAGGGACAGAAAGATGCTGCCAGCCTCCACGATGAAAAGCAGATGTTAAGATGCGGGTAAGCCATGAGCCATGTGGCAATTTATAGATTAATAGAAATGGGTTAATTTAAGATATAAGAACAGTTAGCAAGAAGCCTGCCATGGCCATACAGTTTGTAAATAATATAAGTCTCTGTGTTTTTACTTGGTTGGGTCTGAGCAGCTGCCGGACTGGTGGGTGAGAGATATTTGTCCTGACTGTGGGCCAGGCAGGACTGGAGAAAACTTCAGCTACAAGTAAAAGTTGAAAACATCATAGTTGATCTTTTCCTTCAACAAAAGCAATGTGTTTGATATCTGGGTAAAGTCATCATAAGGACAGATCATAAAATCACATTTTCCCATAGCCTATATAAGGTATAGAGTCTGGACAGACATTTGAAAAATCTTTTTTTTTTTTTTAACCTCACCATGAGTTTCTCTGAATCATATCTTCAAACCCCCTTCAATAATTGAATCATTAAAGGAAAGCCTTGAAGGACTGGGTCACAGATTCTACCACCAAGTGCCTTCATTGCTGATGTATGTTTAGATGACACAAATTATCATCAGCCAGCCAAGTTAACCTGGAGGAGTTCGGTTTGTTTGTTTGTTTGTTTGTTTGGGTGGTTGGTTGGTTGGGATTTTTTTCTGTGTGAAAACACTTTCAATTTTATTCTTTAATCGATAGAGTTTAAATAGAAACAATTAGCATTCTGAAAATAGAAAAGATGAAGTAGGAAGTTGGGCTCCCCAGTCAGAACAAATGGAGAGTATCAAACTAGACTAAGGCTGCATCAGTGGTGAAGTAACCTAGAAATCTTTAAATGGTAGAAGCTCTCAGTCTGGTCTCTTAGCTTCTCCTTTGTGATTCCTTTGCCATGGAAGCGTGTAGCCAAACTCACTTGGATCAAATCAAACTAATAATATATTGATTGTTCCTCCTGAGGAAGATTGCACACCTGGCCTTTTATAGTATAAATCCTGCCTGACGTGGCATTTCAGATTATATGAAGAGCACACAAAACTGACTATTTCAAATCCTTATTTGCATATAAAAAGAATATTTTTCATTCCTGTACACAGTCTGAGTACAGGAATAAAACATCAGAATTTGGGAGTGATTTTTGATAATCTGATTTTCTTCTTTATACAGGTGACAGGAATAGAGAAGAAGGACATTTCAAAACTTTCCTGTCAACTTAAAAGTGAGAAAGTCAACAAAACACTCCAGCTACTTGGTGGATAATTGTCAGTTCTATTATGTATTTCCCCACCTGGAGTTCAATTACCCTTGGCTGTGTTTCCTCACAGGTGACTTCCAGATTTCACCAGGAAAACTTGCCTCATTTGAATTTTAACTTTTCCTTCTCAGCATTACAATTTGACCTACAGAAGAACCATGGGTTGTGCACGGTCTCCTGTTGGTTCATTGGAAATGACAGTGGAGACAATTTGAATGGCCCATGTTGACTTTGCTGACTGACCTGTAATCTAGGCCTTGTCATGGTTCTATGCTATCTAATCTTTCTTTCTTTTAAGGGAGCACAATTTTTGTTTTCTGGAGTGCCAGGATTTGGACATTTTACATCTTCCTAGTTAGTAGTTACTTTTCTCTGTTTAGTTATTTTTGGAAGTGCGTGTTTAGGGTGAGCCTAGAGCAAACTTTATTCTAGTTTTGATAATTCCATTTGTCCTCACTGTGGCTAAACTGAGACCTTACTCATTTCCCATGTGTGGAATGAGATGGAAAAACAATTCTTAGGTCTACTGGGATGGAAATATTTGTCTTATGAAACTAAAGTCATTTATCTTCTCTTAGAAGTTGTGCTTCTCTAGATTTTCAGGATTTTACATGTTTACAAATTGTTATTCATCCAAAGACTCAAGAACAGATTACATAAATTCTCTAAATTCTCTCTCTCTCTCTCTCTCTCTCTCTCTCTCTCTCTCTCTCTCTCTCTTATAATTAAAAGTAACTTTGGGATTTAAAATACAATTTGACATTTGATGGTTTTCATAAACTTCTGTGTTCAGATTTTTATAACACTATCATCTGAATATAGAAGACATTTTCCTCTTTCTGCTTAGATTTCCTAAAGGTTTTTATAATTGCATTGGAACTAAAATATTGTCTTTTAATTTATTTATCATAATAATCAAGACATTAGTTCAGCAAAAAGTATTAAACAACTTCCATATAATATTATGAACAGAAAACACTAGAAATATTAAAGTAGGCACCACTAGAAAAACAGTGCAGGTAAGACAGAAAAGCCTGTAACAAGTTATCGTAGAGCCCCTTACTTTGAAGATACAATGAGCAAAGCATGAAAATGAACCTGTGAGATATTCTTCTTAGGGACAATCTACGAATGACATGAAAGAGTGAACAGAAAAGATTCAAATGTAAATAATATTTTGTGAATCTCAGCTATTCATGACATTTTCATAACTATATTGAAACAACTTATTTTTCTAGAGGTGTGAATTATAAGTAATTTTTACCAAAATACTTTAGCCAAAAACATCTTCAGTAACAGCTTCCAAAATCACTCAGTCTCACAAGAAGACTGTGTTTTCTTGACTGAGCCATATAAAGGAAATATGGAATTGCATAAGGATGTAAAGGAAACATGGAATTTCATAAGGATTGAGGTTGAACTGCAAAGAAAAGATTGCTCTACAACAAGGTAAAAAGGCATAAAAAGGCCATCTGACATGGGCATTTTCAAGCACGTGTTTCATACACTGTGTTTCTTTCTAGTGTTGAGAAGGATAGACACATGAGCTCTTGTTCATAGGACATGGAAGTTTTGATGTCTTTATTCGCAAAACAATAAAATTCTTTGTCTAAATAGAGCTAAAACTAAAGAGTGCTGAAAACTTGGCATGTATCAATGGCTTTACTCAACTAATGTGTAATGCTTGAATCATGGCTTATGAAATCAACACAACTGGAATGTCAAACTCAGTGAGTTAACATAGTAAAGAAAGAAACAAGTAGAGCTCTACCTGGGATGGTTATGGCATCTCAGAAGAAGGCTGTACTGGCATTCTGGAGTCCCACTATGACATTGTCATTGACATGCAAATGACAACCTGCATGAAATGTATAGCAACATCTGAAAATAACTCCCCCTCCCCCACCTTAGCTCTAGATTACCACTGGGTTCTGCAAATCTATATACAATGATTTTTATTGCCTGCTAAGTAAATATATGATCTTGGCTCATAAAACTACTGTGCCAGATAGCACTGAGCATTTTTATATCTAATTAATGCTCTAGATATCTTAAGATAGATTGAGAGATACTCTCTTGGTGTAAGGATATAAAATGTGCTTTCAGCACTTTGAACTCAAGAGAATCTAAGTTATATCACACTTAATGCAGGAGGCATTCTGATACTTAATTATAATGATTTACTCAGAGTACAGGGAAATAACTAAATTTTTTACAACCCACTAGTCAATAGTATGACAAGTTTATAAATAGCTTCCAGTAAATACGATCATAACTTTAATAACATGACTTCTCATCCTTCTTTCTTAAGAAAATCTGTGATAACAGAATCAACTCAACCTTAATTCCATAATACTTTATTTAACTATGCCTGACTTTAGCAAATGAAGTATTTTTGTAGAAAGAACATATGCAAGTAAAAAGGAAGGGATGGCCTAAACTTAAAAAAAAATAAATAGAAGAAATTCATTAATCACTTCAGAAACAAGGAACTGAACAAAGGCTGAGACCACGGTTCTGCAGCTGCAGGGAACATGTAGTCACTGAGCGATGGTGGACAATGCTGGCACTGTACAAACTCAAGCTGAATTCATGCAGTTGGCTTTTGTTTCTAAAGACAAACAATAAGTGTATGAAACAACTTAGTTCTCACTAAACTGAATCTGAGATGCCATCTGTTCTGATTTCATACTTCAAGAAGAAAAAAGAAGTCAACCTCAAAAAAAAAAAAACCCTTAATTCTAATATTATTAAAACATCCAATGAGAAACTAGATACAAAAGTGTATATGACTTCTTGGCTCTCAGGTCATGGCACCCACCCTCGCTTTGCAGCATCTGGGGCATCAGCACTTTCACAGGAGTCCGTAAAGGAAGCAATGACTTAGGTTTATGAGGGGGTGCCACTCTTTTATCCTGGCACAATCTGAGCAAAGCTTTATGCCATTTAAGGGCTATCACTAGGAACTCTGAACTTCTTAATCTTTTTAAAGGAAGTGCTTTGGGCTATAATGTATAGGCATCAGATAGGTTTCCTTCCTTTTTAATTATCAAGTGACATTTAATAGGGTAAATAAATATCTATCAGAATTTTTACTGCCTCTCCCTTGTTTTCCTCACAGGAGAGAAATTTGACATAAACACAAAATGCCATTACCTAATGAAATGCTTACTACAGAGCAACTAATTGACTTAAAATAGCTTAATTATGTTTTTCCAGTCCATGTTTGTATTGGCTTCCTGGGTACAGTAAGTATTATACTTCCTTGGGATTTACGATGTTTGTGAATGTTCTGCCACATTTTAAAACTCGGTGGAAGAAATGTTGCACAAATTTAAGAAGAAATAGCTTTAGATTCTAAGCTTTTTTCATTATTAAAATTTACATGATCTTTATATTCCAGTAAGGCTTCCAAATAGAAGATAATTAATTGCTGTGATGGCTATCCTTGGTTGTCAAATTGACCTTGTTAAATACATAATTTGCTTGCTATTGTACATGGGATAGCTATATCATGGTAGGAGTAATTATGACCTGGTTATTGTTTCATTTGGAAATTAAGCATGGTATAAGGAGATATGATTGTGTGTCAAGTTGACAAGAAGTGGACTTTTAATGGCTATTCTTAGTTCTCAACTGGAATACATCTGGAATTAACTAAACCTCAAATGTCTGGGCACACCTGTGAGGGATTTTTCTTAATTAAATCATTTGAAGTGAGAAGACCCAGTTCTAATACAGATCTTTGAGGTGGGAAAATCTACCTTCAATCTGAGCTATGACTTCTGATCTCAGCCGATAGAAGGACATAGAAGAAGGAAGCTCGCTCTCACTTTGCCTGTCTGCTGTCACTCTCCCTAGCAAGTCCACACCCTCACTGGCATTACAGTCCACTTCTTCAGGATTTGGTGTATGCTGAAGAGGAGCTGAGATGTCAAATATCATGGACTAAACAACTACTGGATTGTTGTGCCTTCCATTGGTAGACAGCCATTTTTAAACTAGCTGGACCACAGCCTGTAAGCCATTCTAATAAATGCCCTCCTCTCTCATGTGTGTGTGTGTGTGTGTGTGTGTGTGTGTGTGTGTGTGTATTCATTCTGTAAATTCTGTTCCTATAAAGAACTCTGACTAATATAATTGCTTTATTAAATAAAATTAACTTTATAATATTTTTGTAAGTATTGGTGCATAGATTTGTTACTTATTATTTCAATTATCATAATTTATATTTTCTTTATACATGAAAATATAAATAGACTATAAAGCCCTAAAAACCTCTGATTGAATATCAGGAATTTGTTAATTAAAGAATCAAAATTTCCTGGGTAAAGAAGTTTGTGCAAGAACACTTAGGAAGATAGTTCTGAATGACAATGACTTTTTACTCTTCATTATCATAAATAGAAAATTTTTAGCATCCTGTAATAGACATACAATTACAGGATGTTATTTTGTTTTGGATTAGCATGTATTAGTGATGCATATTTGGAAGACAAAGTGAGGTATTTCAATACATTGATAACATGTGTTAATCAAATAAGGACAACTTGCATTTCTTTTTATCATCTCAGTGTCTGAGCACTGAGTTCCTCACTTCTGGTTTGAAATATAATATGTAATAAACTTGCTTTAGGATATTCAGAGTCCTTTAATCCTTGTGGTGTGGCATTTTGTTAATGAATTATAATGGAGACGACATTTAATTAGCTGTTATTTTATGCTGCAACAAGTGAAATATTCTTTAGTTTTGTATATTATTAATAACCCACTACAATTATCTTTATAATCTCATTATTCAAATTTTCTATTTAAGGGAAATCCAAAATATGGAAAGGTTAAACTGCTTGCCCTAGTCCATACAATTGTTAAATGGTGAGACAGTTATGTAAGCTAATCCTGATTAGTATCCAAGGATAGATTGGCCAATAATTTTGAAAAATTTACTTTTCAACTGGTATTAAGATCATAGATAGATTAAAGCCCACACTCTTGATAATTTTCCAATTGAATTATCACTCACTCTGGAGTTTTTATTTAGATGACTTTCTTCAACTGTAAGGAATCACTGAGAAATCAAGACTGACTTTTAAGATGACTTCCATAGCAGCCGTCTGTTTGGAGAGAATTCAGTAAATGTGCTACTTACTAAATATTTACTTTTTGCTCTAAGCAACTTAATATGTGATCAAGGGGAAATGGTGTGTATTTTTGTCATGTTTTATAATTATGTTTTGTTTGTTTGCTTGAGACAGGTTTCTCTATGTAGCCCTGGCTGTCCTGGAACTCACTACATAGACTTGGCAGGCCTTGAACTCAGAAATCTGCCTGCCTCTGCCTTCCAGGTGCTGGGATTAAATGTGTGACACCACTGCCTGTAACATGAATTCCTAAATGGTCTTTTAATAATAATAATTTTTTAAAAAAGGAACCAGATACTGGGATAAATGCTGAAAGATCGGAGAAACAAAAGAACAAGTCCCTGCTGATGTGGATATCACTCTGTATAAATAAAACACTGATTGGCCATTAACCAGACAGGAAGTATAGGTGGGACTAGCAGAGAGGAGAGAGGAAAAGGAGAGGAGGACAGAAAAAAGGAGACACCAGCTGCCCTTCAGGGAGCATCATGTAGAGGCAACAGGTAAAGCCACGGAACACGTGGCAACATATAGATTAACAGAAATGGGCTTAGTATAAGAGTAAGAGCTAGACAATGGTAGGCCTGAGCTAATGGCCGATCAGTTTAAATAATATGAGTCGGTGTGTTTATTTTATAAGTGGGCCCAGGACTGGCTGGGTTTGGCAGGAGCTGGAGAGAAATTCTCCAGCTACAAATGGTGCCCAATGTGGGGCACAAACCCATGACCATGAGATTAAGAGTCTCATGCTCTACCGACTGAGCTAACCAGGCTAGGGCAGAGAGCTGGCATTCAAGGAGGAGGGGAATGCCTCACTCACAGCGGTTCCGCTGGTCTGGGGGCTAAACTTGCCAGGGAACTGAGACTGGATTAGCTCTTTTTCAGGAATGGAACCCTGTAGGTTTTTCCTGGTTTTAAGGAGCTCTGAAGCTTCAAGTGCCTGCCAGCCAGGGAGGAAGCTGAGGGCGGGAACCACCCAGGCCTTTGGAATTTGCCCCATGTGAGCATCAGATATTCTCCAGCTACACACTGCCATGTCTAACTGCTAGGACTTCTCAGCCTGAAAAGGCTTTAGCTGAAAGGGCTGCAGTTCCTGTCTCCTCATGCCTTATATACCTTTTTCTTCCTAGCCATCACTTCCTTCTTAGTGCTAGGATTAAAGGCATATATGCTTCCCAAGCAAAGGCATGAGATCTCAAGTGCTAGGATTAAAGGTGTGTGTGCTACCACTGCCTGGCTCTTTTTTTCCTCCTAGACTGAGTCAATCTCATGCAGTCCAGGGTGGCTTTGAACTCACAGAGATCCACACAGATCTCTGCCTCCTGAGCACTAAGATTAAAGGTGTGTGCCACCACTGCCTGGCCTGTATGTTTAATCTAGTGGCTTGCTCTGTCCTCTGATCTTCAGGCAAATTTTATTAGGGTACACAATATATCACCACAACTGCCTGGCTATGTCATGCCTTATAATCTTCAAAATTGAACGTGAGAATTTAAAAGGGAAAAAAATAAAAAATTTAGCAAAACCACAAGTAGGAGAAAGTAACTTTACCTATTGCTGTATACATTATCCATAAAAATGGTTTAAGAGAAACAATTATTGACATTTAGTTTGCTCATTTGCAATACCACTGCTTCATTCCAAATGGTTAATGATTACAATTTATTATATTTGATTCTTTCTATTCCTTACTATTAGAGATGGCTTTTTGCATCCATGATATGTAAAATGACTAAAATGCCCCCATAATCACATAAATAAGAAACAAATGAAAATTTTCAATAATTACTATTGAGAAATTCTTTGTTAAAAGGTCTTCTACATTAGCTAGGGGTAAATGGTATAATGGATTCCTAATGTCAAAAAGTCCCAGGATAGAATTTTTTAAGTTAATAGAATAATAGCAAAAAGTTGATATAGTAGAAGTAAAGTAAGAAAAGCCTGTGGAATATGAGTGACAGTTTAAAACATGTTGACTAATAATTGTACATTTGCATTAAAATTTACAAAAGGTTGATAAAAATACAAGGTCATCAATATAGAATGATAATCTTTCACATGAAAGTAAAGAAAAGGGGGATGCGGAGCAGTCAGGGGTCAAGCTTTAGAAAGCAACATCAGTAGATGTAGAAAAGTGACTCCTCACCGATGTCCTGGATCACTGGCTCTTACACTCTTCCAACGTCCTCTTCCTTATGTTCGCTGAGCCTTGGGTGTAGGGGTTGTGTTTTTTGTCAGTTGGGGTTGAGCACATCACTGCCGGCTGTTCTCTGTATTTTCACCACTTGTGGATTTCTACAATAGTCAACATCTGCTGCAAATAATGCTGCTCTGATGAGGGGAGAGCTGCACTTACCTCTTGGTGAGTATTTAGGATGCGGTTGGGAATTCTACTGGTTCAGGAAAATAACAGTAAGGTCTCCTCCAAGATCCATGACATTACCAGACATAAGCAGTCCTCTAGATTTACAGTGCCAGACTTGATACATCGGGGAGTTGTACCTACTAATCTTAACAATGTATACTTGAGCAGTACCAGGGGGATTCAGAAGGCTGAGCACCAACATTCTCCTTTTTTGCTTCCCAAATGTGAAAGCAATAGCACACACTGCTTCATGTCCCTGCCGTCAAGAGTTCTTCACCATGATAGACTGCAGCCTCAAACTGTAAGCCAAAATAAATCCTTCCATCCTCAAAAATAAAATAATACAAACAATAAAAATAAAAAAGGAGGGAAGTAAATGAGAAGCCAAGAGATACAGCTCAAGACAGGATTGGGAAAATGAGGCAATATGAGTCACAAAATTCAGAATTTTTTGACCTATCTGAAGAGCTCAGAGCTTAATGAATATTGTCAAATACTTCAAATAATTTCCAGAAAATAAAGATTCATATTAATAAGCAAAGGCATTTTATGCTCCACCTTTTCTGCCTTTTTAAAAAATTTTGAACCATTTTTTCTTTCTAATTCAAAGAACAAAAATATCCCAACAAAGACTGTGCTCTAAAATTTGTTCAGATTTTAAAAAATAAAATACCTACAATTATAAATTATTAATGATCATGCTGTTTATACTGTAGAAGAAACGACTTCATTGTTTTCTTTGCCTAAAAGAAAGCAGCACATTGTTCTCATCATGCTCTGATTCTTGCCTCATTTGACTATGTGCCATGTTCTGAGTGTTTACATCATCCTAATATTTGCATGTGTTGACATTATCAACCTGAAAGTCATGGTGCAAGAACTTGGACCTGCCTAGACTCAGTGAGCTCGGCTCCACTCACTCCCCATGGGAGACCTCGATTTGGGGGATGTGGGGATGCGGGATGGCTTGGGAAAGAGGGCTGGGGGTGGAAGGAGGGAGGAGGGGGCATCTGTGGATAGCATGAGGAGTGAATAGAAAATTTCTTAATAAAGAAAAAGAAGTTAGGACATTTGAGACATGATTAAGTCATTGGACCAGAGCCCTCATTGGCAGGATTAAGGTCATCATAAAGGAGGAACAGACAGACGCCTGGCCCTTCTCTTTGTGGGGACACAGCTAGTGGCATCATGTGAACTGGGGGGTACAGTCCTCCCAAGACATCAGATCCTCCTCTGCTTCACCTTGGACTTGTCAGCCTCCAAATCAATGAAAAGCAAGTTTGTTTTCTTTTAAAGCTACCCAGTCTGTGGTATTTTGTGCTAGTGTTCAGACCAAACCAGGATAATTTCTTTCTTTGGATGCAGATTTTTGGCAAAGTTACATACCAAGTTGAAATTAATGTCAAGGATAAAACCACAAAGAGGATTCAAGGGCTGAGTATTCTGAGAGAGCGAAGATAGACTGAGTCAGTATTGACACTGTGAGGAAAGGGCAGTTGCTGAACTTGTTGTCCAGGTCTGCCATTAACAACATGACATGCAACTTGACCATTTTTTTTTTTTTTACCATAAATAACTTGTTTTTTGTTCATTTTATTTTTCCCCTCGCAATACTAGATACTCAATCCACAGGCTAGGTAAGTACTTAACTACTGAGCTATTTTCTCAGCCCAGGTCTCTTCACTTTTTTTTTTTTTTTTTTTTTTTTTTTTTTGGTTTTTCAAGACAGGGTTTCTCTGTGTAGCTTTGCACCTTTCCTGGAACTCGCTTTGTAGACCAGGCTGGCCTCGAACTCACAGAGATCTGCCTGCCTCTGCCTCCCGAGTGCTGGGATTAAAGGCGTGTGCCGACACCACCCTCTTCGCTTTTATATATGGAATTGTGTTATATTATCACTGTTAACCTTTCCAGGGACTTTGGGCTCTGCCTGCTGCCACATTTCAGTGAGCTCTCTGAGTGTTACACTTTCTGTGCTAGCTACCTAGATCCTGAGGAACTAGGCCTGTGTTCTGTCAGTGCCTAGTGAAACTGGCCACCCAGCCCACCACTATGCATCCTGATTCTGCAGCCTTTAGAGAGGCAGCCCAAGCCACGGCTGTTTGCAGAACACCATCAAACACCCCAGGTACCATAATGGGTGTGTGGCTTTGCTCTCTGGGCCCATGTATCTAGCCACCCAGCTCTGGAGTCCCCATAGCCACCACCGTCTTCTACCTCAGATACAGCTGTCTACCTTGAGATGGGGAACAAGCAAGGAGTCAAGGACCACAAAGTCCCTCCCAGACACTGCAGGATCAGCCCTCATTCAACGGATAATGGGTGGGAAGGAAATTGGAGTTCCAGTGGAGTTGAGCTGCTCTTCGGATTAATAAAATTGTGTGTGTGTGTGTGTGTGTGTGTGTGTGTGTGTGAGAGAGAGAGAGAGAGAGAGAGAGAGAGAGAGAGACAGACAGACAGACAGACAGACAGACAGACAGACAGACAGACAAAGAGGGAATAGCTATATAAATTTGTTAGAGAAGGGATTGTTTTGGGCAAAAATTGTTTTGCTAAAAGTTTGATGATAGAAGATAAGAACTAAGTGAAATGTACAAGTGTGGTAACTCTAAATAGAACAAGGGAAAATATCACAGTCCCCCTGAAACAAGGAAGACGGGAAAATGAGAAAGAGTAGGGGACAGGAGCACTTAACTAGAGATTAGGCTCTCCCCTGTGACCACCCAAAGCAGCCACTGAAATGGTAAAGTGTTGAGTATGGAGATTAGCTAAGAAACACAAAGTAGCCGCTCTAAATCCTGGTGTCCTGAAGGAAACAGACACTACCTGGAAGCTCTGTGTAGCATGGAGAGAAAGAGCAGAAACAGTAAGATCTTGACATTAACCGAAACTGTGTGGAAAGCTTTGAAGTCTCTCACAGAAGTTAGAACTCAAGCCAAACACAGAACTAGAAAGCCCTGCATGACATCTGGCTTACAATTCTAACATGTGAGAGTTCAATCACGCTCCTGCTGAAGGCTCTTCATGTCTCTATTATCCAGTTTCCAACATCCAAATCTTTCTGATGACATAAAGCATATGTGCCACTCAGCCCCTCTCCTCCAAACACATCATTGCTCATCTTTTGCTAGACACTGAGCCCCTTTACATTACTAACCTCCACATAAATCCTCACCTGAAAACTTGCTGGTTTTTTTTTCTTCTTTTGTTTTTTGGTCATAAATGCTATACCTTCCTCATTCCACATAGGCAAAGAAAACATTATCTCAGCTTAAATTTTATTTTTCCAGTGGTGCTTTTCTTCTTGGTGGTGGTGGGAAAGAGTCTCCTGTATCCCAGGCTGACCTTGAACTCTCTAGAGAGCTGAAGATGACCTTGACTTTTGATGTCTATTCCTCTGGCCTCCATATCCTGAGAGCTGGAATTTCTGTGACATGCCACCATACTTGGCTTCTGAAATGCTGTTATGTAGCTCAATGCTTCATGCACACCTGGTGAGAACTCTAACAGAACTCCACCTCATCTCCAGGACTGCTTTTTCACCCTCCAAGATAAGAAATAATTAGTCAAAATAATTACAGCTTAACTTCTTAGTTTTATGTTATTTCCCCAAATTTTCTGTTTCTCACACTTTCAAAATGTTCCTTATTCTTGATATTAAGCTCTTCTTTTCTTCCCTCTGAGCCATAAGAGAAAAGAACCCATGTATCTTGCTTTTTATTATATCACCAACTTTTAGCATAGTGCCAGGAATGTGATAGATAAAAAATAAGTACTGAATGACGGGTTTGTATGAATGATGAATGATTTCAAATTCTAGGAAAGGCCTAAAATACTCCCTACAGGTTCAAAGATAAACTGTGACAGCCTCATTCATCACCCACAAAGCAGTCAAGTTCCTTAAATGATAAAAACATTAATTATGTTACTAGTAGATATCAATGACCTAAACATAGTTGTCACTTTCTATCTCTTAGCATATAAAAAAGAATTTCATTAGTCTAGTCATTACCCAAAATGGATCCAAATGTTGCACTTTCTGACCATCCATTCTCTGATCATTTTGTCTAGATTGCATGATCCAGTACTTCATTGTTTTCCTGTTTGAAAATTTCCAGAAGCCTCAAAACTTGCCTGCCTGCTCCCTCATGGTCCATTTTAGCTCAACAGTATCAAAGATCACTTTGAAATGTGAATCTGAGACTGGGGAGGATGTCTCAGTCTGTAAAGCACCACCCACATGGGCATGAGGACCAAGTTTGGTTCTGTGGTTGTATAAAAAGCCAAGCCTAGTGGATTAGTGGATTGCACTTGTGATTCCAGCTCTGAGCATATCAAATAGATGAATCCTAGAGGCTTGCTAGACAGCCCACCTAGCTGAATTTGTCCCAGTGAGGGACTTTCTCCAGCTTCTGAGGAATAAGAATGACTCCACCTGCACATATGTGTACCTGCATGCACGAAGAAATGTGAATCTGGTCTCAGAAGTTTCCAAGGAAGACTCCTGGAGAGAAGCCAAAACTAAGCCAAAGTTGTGTACTGATTTACAGTACCCTGTATGATCGAACATATCTGATTCTGCTTACCCATCTATTCTCATAACATTCAACCACTCAACTTATGCATTTATTTAACAAATGTCTCTGAGTGTGGTATGTAGGACACATTTCCAGTTATGGAAAGGTAGAATCCCTTCCTTCATTACTCTGCTTTCATTGTCAGAGGAAGCTATCTCAAGTCTCTTCATACTCCCTCCCCATCACCAGATGCCCTGTGAACTCTGTTCCATGAATGCTACAGTAGACAAGTCATAGTAGGTACTACATTCAAAACTTAAGGAATACGGTTTGCAAAGTTCTATTTTATTATTACGTGTATGTGACTGTGTGTGGGTATGTGTGTAAATGCAGGTGCCCTCAGAAGGCAAAGAATGCCAGATTCCCATAGAGCAGGAGTTACAACCTATTGAGAGCTGCCTGACATGGGTCTGGGGAACAGAACTCGAGTCCTCTGCAAGATGGTACCTACTCTTAACCACTGAACAGTCTCTCCAAACCAAGAGACAAATTTCCACTCATCTTCTTACTTTAATTTTCCAAAACCTGTACACAGTTTTGAGTTATAATTCCCACCTACCTAAACATCAGTACTTTCTCAAACACCTGTAATAGTCCATCTTCAACTCTGGCTATGTGATTAAGACAAGGGTGAGACAAAGTCTTAAGAATCTCCCAAATACAAAATCCTGAATAAAAAATGAATAGTGCTAGGCCCGCACATGAGGACAATTTGCTCTATATACTCTACTCTGGTCCAGGAGGAAACCGTACTTTGTCTCCATGAAAACTTTCACAATTAGAGTGATATATTTGCATGATGACTCATTTAATGTTCATCTTTGGCATGAAACCTATTTCTCTGCTAATTTATTTTGTTCCCAGATGTATTACAAAGGTGGATCAGACCTAATTCAGTATACATTTGTCACTGTGAGATAAAATATAATTGTGATCCTAAAATACACATACACTTACAAAAATCACACACACACACACACACACACACACACGCATACACACACACACACACACACACACACACACCTTGTACTATGTGATCAAAGGTACTGTATATGTGACACTCTGGTAGCAAGAAAGGCTGACTCAGGATCCTGCATTACTAACAATATGTCAATACCCAAAAAGCAGAAAGTAGTTACCAACCATGCTTAACCCATGGCAGCATAGTCTTTCCTGCACATGCTGTCTAGACATTTATTTGAGAGTGACATAATTATGTTATTGTATTGGTCTGATGACTATTTCTTAATTATACTCCAGGTTAACCAGAAGATTAAAGTACCTGTATAGTGTTTTTTAAGCTCACACTGTAATTTGGAAAAGAGAAGTGAGACTGAATGCTGAGAAGTACTCAAGGCTCACGTGGAGACCAAACTTCTTTTCTCATTTCTGTTCTGTCATGAGAAGTGGTTTTTTTTAATTTACTTATAGGAGGATTAAATGTTCTTTAACAAATCATGTGAATCAAGACAGAGTCACAAACTAGGCAGATCCTACACTGCCTGCCCCTCTGGGGGCGATAGTCATTGTTGCTAGAATCTGAGATATATTTTGCTCCAAATTATTAATGAAAATGCTTCCAGTGCTATGGTAAGTTTGAAATGGTAGATAAAAGTGATTTTGTCCAATTGCTTTGTGTTTTTAATTTAATGTTTTACATCTAAATACAGAACTGAATAACATGGGAAGTGGTCCACAAATGGTAATATGTATACTTTGATGTAGATTTGTGTATGTGTGAAATATGCTTTTCCTCTCATGTTTAATTTAAGACACAAAGATACTAAATGGAAATAATGTACCAATATGTTCCTTCATAATAAGATATGCATTCAACGTACTTTTATATTTTTTTATTCATCCCTCAGTGAAAGCCTATGGAATTTAATAATAGAATTGTCTTTTTATGACAAGTTCAGCCTTTATTATAAAAACATAAACTAATCCAAGTCAATGAGGGAATAAACTCTCATCTTCCCAATACCAAAATCTTCCTCTGCATCTTCCCTTATAAACCGCCACCTTATCTTTTGAAGCAAGGTCTCTCACTGAACCTTATTCATCAACTAACCTGTCCAGTGAGCTCCAAAAGTTCTCCCATCTTTGCTTGCCAGTGTTGGGATGACAGGCCCATGCTCTGTGTTCTACAGTTTACACAGATATTGAGTATCTCAACGTAGGTCCTCATTCGTGCCCAATAAGCACTTGCTCACTGAACCGTCCTCCAGGCCCCCAAATCCTTCCTTTCTTCATTGATGACTGACATAATGTGGTTATGTGGTAACATTATTTTCCTTCTGAGTAACAAAATGATACTCAGGAAATACAATATTTATGCTAAGATTCACAGATGGCTTCTAAAGTTATTTTTGAACTTTCTGAAACTATGGGCAAACATATTATACTGTCAGCTTATTAGCACTTTTCTCAGAATAGCCATAGATAATATCTACTTCTCAACAATACCCTAATATATATAAATATGTAGATATAGATGTGAATATATGATGAAAATGTTTATAAGTCTATACTTAAATACACAATGAAATTAATGAGACTTCAATTTCAACTTCTAATACAAAACTGTCATCATAAATCTGAAGAAAATTATGAATTTAATATTTATTTTATTTTAATTAACTCTACTTTATTTCCTTGTAATCAAAACATAAGGAAAGTTTTTTTTGTTGTTTGTTTGTTTGGTTTTTTCTCCTGGAGCTCACTTGGTAGCCCAGGCTGGAGATAGATCAGAGCTTAACAGCACTTGCTGTTCTTACAGGGGACCCAGGTTTGGTTCCTGGAACCCACATCTGGAGTCTCTCAAACCCCTGTAACTATAGATCAAGGGGCTCCAGGATCCTCCTCAGATTCTGTGAGCTCCTATCTGCAAATGGTGCTTATTCATACAATGCGCACACATACACATACATAAAGATAACTTTTTACAAAAGAATATATGACTGAAGTAAGTTCTTTTTTCAAAAGCAATATAGAGATTTAATTTAATTGCCATAAAAATTCTAATTCAAATATTTTACAAAATTTGAAAAAAAAATTTCTAAAATTCATATGGAAACAAAAAGGACCCGTGATATCCAAAGTGATCCTATACAATAAAAACAAAGATAGAGGATTGACCATCACTGATTTCAACTTTTGCTACAGAGCTATTATAACAAAAACAACTGACATAAAATTAGACATACTGAACAATAGACAGGAACTGAGGATACAGATGAAAGCCTGTGCTTGTACAGCCACCCAATTTGTGAGTACAGATGCCAAACATACACACTGGAAAAAAGTCAGCATCTTCATCAAATAGTGACGGTAGTTTCATGTAGAAGAATGACACTAAAGAGCTGAAGTAAGTTTTTAATAGCTTTGGGTACATAATTCAAATTTTAAAATGACTGATCTGACTATGACTTGATGAGTACAATTTTAGATATACTGAAATGACCACTCAACTTGTCTAAATTTACCTAAAAATTTTCTTGAAAAAAATGGAATAAAAAGAAATATCACTGAAAATTGAACTTCCATATTAAGTGTTATATTACAATGGCCCATATTTCTCAACAAATAATGTTCCTTAAATATGAGTTTTCATGAAATGTAGCTATCTTGCTCTACAATACAAACATGTATTATACACAGAGATGAGGGCATTTTGATGCATTGTCAATAAAAGAAACATGCATCTTCCATCCTTTACCCATCAATCAGATGCCACTGGGAAGATAATGTTTCATTAGAGAAGGGAGACTTGTTAGAGAAATAGCTTATTCTCATGGACTGTAAGCCTGTTAATGCTGTAAATTTATCTTCACATGTGTCATGTAGGATGCATTATCAGCCATTAGATGAAGGTATAAGCTCAGCATTAATGGGGCCATTGGTGATATCTTTTACCACAATATCCTCCCAGTCATGTGCAATGAACAGAGCTCTTTCCTCTAAATGGTAGACTGCTTTCAATGATGCCCAATTAAGAAATATGCTATCCTGCCAGGAGCCATGCAAGGGGACGAACAGGCAGCACTGGAACTCATGGAACATGTCTGAGTACTTGGCAAAGCCACGCCTGAGTGAGCCCTGGAGAGGCAAAGCCCAGAGAACTATGTGTCCTGAGGACCTCATGCTGTTACTGAGCATGATTGTTGCCCTCATGGTCACCACATCCCTCACAATCCATGAGTCATATGAAAACTCCCAGGGGGTTTCCAGCCCCTCATTGAGCAGTGTTACTGGTACTTACAATAATAGTGACTGACTTTTTCCAAGCATTGCTGCTGGAGCAGATTAATGATTCACCCACCATCCTTAGAGAAAATTTAGACACACAGAATTGTCAGTAAGGTTAGATTAAGATGTTTTTGTTAATGGCTTTGAGGCAGAAAATCTTGAGGGAACATTTTAAAGTTTAGAAAGGCACATAGTTGAGTGAGGAACTCATTGAGATCAGAGAACAAAACAATGGCAGCCTGGCTATTGCTGGCTAAGGTAACTTTCTTGCTAGGATGGGTTAGTCATCAGAGATGGTGATTAATTCTTTGTACCCATTTCTGCCCTCAGCTTCCTGATACAAAGAAAAAAAAACTGTTGATGACTGGGTATACACCTTGAGGATTGAAAATAGAGCTGACTAATTGTGTTTCATATATAAAAGTTTAAATTTGTGATTTCTTTAAAGATTTTTTATAATATTACTTTCTGAGATTAAATAATAAAATGATTGGTCCTTTCTTTGTAACCTCAAAATGCAGCCTGCCAGTAAAAGAACTGACTGAGAAAAATACCTTGCTTTTCTACACTCTTGTTAATCTATAACAAGTTGCTTGGGAATAAATATATGTGGGTTCTTGGAGATAATTTGTTATCTTGGAGATAATCACCTGTAACATGTGAAATAGTTAATCATGTAAGGGATATGGAAAAAATGGGTTTTTTAGCCTGCATTCATTGTAATCATTCAGTTAAAAAATAGAATGTAACCACTTTGTAATTTTTATATTTCTTGTCAGATTCTGCTGAGACATGTAAGCTGTAAAGAAAAATTTAAGAATAGACAGAAGGGATACCTGGATAGAGGGGAAGAAATAAAAGATGAAATAAATAGATGAGAGATGACAGAATGACCCTAAAGGTGTGTGTGTGTGTGTGTGTGTGTGTGTGTGTGTGTGTGTGTGTTCCCTTTTTCACCAGCCCCAGGGAATTAAGTATTATTCCTTCAGATAGAAAAGTCAAATCCAGTGATTAGTCCTCCAACTCTGTGGCTCCCCCTCAATCCCTGAGCTGCTGAAGGCTAGTCCTCCCAGCAGGACTATCCTGCTGCATTAAAGCATAAGCCAAATGCAACATATTATCATCTATTTCAAGCATAATTTTGTGAGTGGGAAAATACATACAACAAAGAAGTCATTGCTCACTTACGCATACAGCTTAAGAAACCAATATTTATAATACACACAGGGGACCTCTCTTTCGGCTCTCTGTAGTTATGGTGACAGCTCCGACGGGAACCTTGTCCCTACAGAGCATTGGCACTTCAGCTGGAAAGCGTTAGACATATCTTTAAGTATGACTTTTTGGGTCTCTAAAATAGAAACAAATGTATGTGTCTAGTAATGAACATGAGAATTACTTAAAGAGTTTGCAAGGAAAAAAAGTTCTGTGTAAATATTATTAACATTGGTGCAAACATATGATTAAACAATCAGCCTACCAAAGGAAGAAAAGGCCATAAAATTAACATTTTTGGCACATTGATCAATGACACTGTGTTTCCTTCCTCGTTTGTTCACTGAATTGTACAATGTAAACATCATAAAGATAATGAAGTTAATTATAAAGCACATAAAAATATTTAAACTCTCTAAATTATAGTCTTCATTAACTTCATTAAAAGAATCATTGTTCAATATTTCAACAACAACAACAAAATGATGGATGTGCCAGTTATTATGTCAACTTGACACAAATTAGAGTCACCTAATGTGAGATTTAAAAAAAAAAAAAAAAGGCCTTCATAAGATCTGGCTGTATGGAAGTCTGAAGAGTATTTTCTTTATTAGTGACTGATAGGGAAGGGCCTAGCCCACCACAGACAACCCCACTTATGGGCTTGTGGTCTTAAGCTTTTTTTTTTTCAAGAGATCAAGCAAGCAATATGGAGTAAGCCAGGAAGCAGCACTCCCCCATGGCCTCTGCATCAGCTCCTGCTTTGAGTTCCTGTCCTGACTTCCTGCAATGATGAACAATGCTATGGAAGTGAAAGCTAAACATGCCCTTTCCTCCCTAATTTGTTTTGGTCATCCTGTTTCATCACACCAACAGTGACCCTAAGTAAGACAATGGATTATGAAAAAAATCATTATCTTTCACATTAAACAAAGTACTTAGGAGTGTTTATAGTCTGTGGGTTTCCCTGCTTTTCTGAAAGTCTTGAGTTCACAAAAAATAGGACATGCCAGATGTGACAGGGGCCACATCTGCAACTGAAGTTCTTGGCAGCACAACCAGGAGGACCTAAAGCTCAAGATTGGCCCATGCTTGCTCTGTAGTAAGTTCTAAGCCAATCTGAGATACAGAGTGAAATGGTGTGTTCAAATGGCAGGAGAGGAGGGGGCAGAATAATTCATAGTGTGCTTAACAGTAACACGATTATAGTTATTTACATTTTTAAAATACCTTCAGATCTTGACTTAGGAATATATTCTCATTGCCAAGTGTGCAGGACTTGGGCAATTGTATGAAAAGAGATCATGAGTGTCTATCATGGCTCCTGATTCTGATTTCAGCAGCAAGGACCAAATAATAGGACATCCCATAGCCTTGTACACATTTTGAAAATGGTAAATAACAACTGTACAGGGATTTGTAGCTCATAATCTTGCTCATTTTCGTGGTATACTTGTCAAATGGCATGTGGAGAGAAAATGGGGCTCAGGAAAGCTAGATTCACACAGTTCCAAGCTCAGAGCCGGAACTTGATACTGGATCTTTCAACTCAAATTCAATGTCCTGCCCACTACTCTGAAGTTGATTTGGTTGAAACTGACGATTCATACTTCTTTCTCATCACAAGAAAAATGATCATTTTAGATGGCATATCTAAATTGTCTATAGTAGGGGCTGCAGAGATGACTCAGTGGTTAAGGGCACATGTTGTTCCTCCGGAGGACCTGAGTTCAATTCCCAGCACCCATATCAGGTGGCTCACAACTGCCTGTTGTTACAATTCCTCACATCTCTGACCACTTGCATCCATGTACACACACATCCTACACACATACACATAATCAAAATAATAAAAATAAATCTTTAAAGAGAATATATTGTCTACAGCAGATATGGGAATATATAACATTGCAGAAGCAAGGAGCTTATTACCTACGTCTATAATGTGTTTTTTTTTTTTTTTTTTTTTTTTTTTTGGTTTTTCGAGACAGGGTTTCTCTGTGTAGCTTTGCGCCTTTCCTGGAACTCGCTTTGGAGACCAGGCTGGCCTCGAACTCACAGAGATCTGCCTGGCTCTGCCTCCCGAGTGCTGGGATTAAAGGCGTGCGCCACCACCGGCCGGCATTATAATGTGTTGTTATTAACATAGTTCTTTGTATGAATAATAGAAGTGACTATCCCAGCATGATAATTAAAATCCTTGTGGAAAAAGTTTAAGATCAATTCTCTTTGCACTTGAGTATACAGTACAGCAACTAGTGTTGCATTAGACTTTGGTGTTATTATTAAATATTGTAGAAGCATAGAATATGTAAGAAATTGTGTTTTACTATAACATTTGTATGCAAATATATCAGAACTAAACTGGCAAGATATTTCTAATATTTCCATTATTATGCTCAGCTTAAATATATTCTTCATTAAAGTAACTAAGATCAAAATGTAAATTTTTGTTTTGCCAGACAACACAATATTGCCCTCTCCAATTGAACTGTTCTCTTCCTTGCAGTCTTGAGGTCTTTTGTTGGGAAATAAGGTAAACATCTTTACTACAAAAAAAAATCACATATCATTAATGCATTAGTTTTAATTGTGAGATACAATTAACAGTTAAACTACTAAATTTGTAAATGTCTATCAAGTCAAATGACTTAGATCTTCTTATAGTTATTTAGTAAATTAAACAAAAATACAAAAATCAAAAGATAAATATGTGAGAGAGGAAGAGAGTGTATGCATGTTTTTGTCCAAAGCAAATCTTACAGCTGCAAAGAAAAAAAAAAAAGATTCCTAGAATTAAAAGTCTTTGAAAGTTTCTGTTATTTGAGTGTTATTATTGTATCTAAAACACAAGCTTACATATGAACGGCAAGGCTTTTGAAATATAATTTGGGGTACTTATGTAATATAAGAAAAAAATGAATTCCATGGTGAAATAAAAAAAGTTTACTACAGAGTGACCTTTTCTCCGTAACTAAATATACTGAAACTTGGAACACTTATGGTTTCATAACAATACATAATGTGTAATAGAGACCTGCTATAACTAAATTCAGTCATAAGCATATCTACAATTAGAATGTCGATGCGGATGGAGGAAAATTCAGATGTCTGAAGTGTCCAGAAGAACGCTGTGGTGAACAGTGCGATGGGAGATTGCTCTCACTCATGCTAGTTCTTCCTATCACCTTCTCTCTCGTCCCTTGAGTGCCAGCTCACAGTCCGCTTTTGCTGCCAATGACTCTTTCTTTGCTACTCAAGTTTAAAAACAAATGGAATTCTGACCAAGAGAGAATGTTGAAGCTCAGAGAAGCTAATGAGCCTTCCCAGCACACAAACCTTATTTGTTCCAGGGCAACCAGTTCAACTCAGTTGTTCTAGGTTCTTGGGCCATGTCATGTGGGATCACTTGTCCTTTTATCAGAATCTCTAATTGCCCTGCCAGGAAGGAAGAATACATATTTGTTCTATAAGGAGATCAATATAAAGGGGCAAAGAGGGAAGTCAGGCGAGGCAGTGGTGGCGCACGCCTTTAATCCCAGCACTTGGGAGGCAGATGCAGGTGGATCTCTGAATTCGAGGCCAGCCTGGGCTACGGAGTGAGTTCCAAGAAAGTTGCCAAATCTACACAGAGAAACCCTGTCTTGAAAAACAAAGAACAAACAAACAAAAAAGAGGGAAGTCAGCTCCTTTCTCAATCCTGTGAATCAAGTTCCACTATAGGATTCTGTTGGTCTAATGTAAGATCCTCCGACATGACCAACATCGACCTGATGCTGAAAACACTGCTGGAGAAATGACAATAATTTAAAGTTAGATAGCATGAACTTGAGGACAGTGTTTTAAAGGCTGTGTCAGCAAAAGCTGATATTTTAGTTGTATTCCCAAAACCTTCATGTCTGGAGGGGACATTGTGGAGAAGAGAACTCAAGGAAAGTTGTGTACCTGACTGTGTTTAAGGGAAATCAGAGGGGATGACCAGAACTCCCCCCCAAAATGCTCAGATATTTTAAGATGTTTTCCTCCTCTAAACTAATGTAATGCAGTCATATTAGCATACAGAAATCCACTGCCATTATTTTTATTAGTGTTCCGTTGCTAAATGGGATTCCATGATCAAATAATATTGGAAAATATGGGATCAATAAAGAGTTAAACAGGTGTTTAGCTTTATTTGATAGGCTTCAGTTTGATTTAACTGCAGGGCCCCACAGAGATTTTGATATGGAAATGCACACAGGGAATCTACAAGAGAGGAGCATTCACCTGAGGTCATTCCAGGTTTCCTTATATGAAAAAAGTCCATCTCATCTTTTCTTTCCTCTCCCTACCAGCCGCCTTGTCCCCCTTCCTCTCTCCTTTCCTTCTTGCCTGCCTTCCAATACAGAGTAGATAGAAGACATGCAAAGACTAAGAACATTAGTGCTCAGATACCTGATTTCCACTTTGGGGAAAGTGGGGGAAATGACTGAGGTTTATTTTGACAAATAAGTAGATATAATGTTTAGAACATAAAAGACTCTGATGCTGTCTTAGAGTTTTTATTGTTGTGAAGAGGCACCATGACCACAGCAACTTTTATGAAGGAAAACATTTAACTGGGTGGCTTACAGTTCAGAGGGTTAGTCCATTAGTCCATGGTGGGACATGGAGGTGTGCAGGCAGAAAAGGTGCTGGAGAAGGAGCTGGGAGTCCTGCATCTTGATCTACAAGCAACAGGAGTGAACAGAGACATTTGGTGTGGCTTGAGCATATATGAGACCTCAAAGACCACCTCCACAGTGACACACTTCCTCCAACAAGGCCACATCCACTCCAACAAAGCCATACCTCCCAATAGTGCCACTCCCTTTGGGGACCATTTTCTTTCAAACCACCATAGGTGCTAATAACACAAACTGGAAATAACTACCTTTACTAGTTCTTTTCACAAAGCCAAAAGTATATCTAGTATAGTCCACCCATAACCATGAGTAGCAAAAGAAGAGAGAGATATGAAAAACAGTTTTATCCTTCAACAAAAAGATTTTACAATGCACTTGAAAACAAAAGCATTATACTAAGTCCCAAGGTAAGGCTGAGTTTGAGGTAACAGACACTGAAACCAATTTGAATTCGTAAATACAAAGATACCAAGTCATGCTGAGGTGGTTGTTGCTTTTAACTCTCTTGAAATTTAATAGTAGTTTTCTTCTTGTTCTGTAAACTATTGGCAAGCTAGTTTCAAACATCATCTGGTTTATATTGCCTTCATTAGATATTGTTATCAGAAAATATTTCTGTGAGATATGCTTAAAACCTTTAACTGGAAAAAAATTCACTCATCTGCTTCTCGACTTGGATATGTGTGTGCTGAGGGGAGGTTCACTCTCCCAGCAACAGGGTTCAGCCAAAGCCTGATACTGAAACACCAGGAGAGTTCGTAAAAGCATGCCAATATTGACTCAGAGTTTCCAAGAGTTGGGTGGAACTCTTAATCAGTCTATTTCAATTCCCTAGACTGTTACGATATAAAGTCATGACTGAGGTCCAGTGCACTAAGACTAAACTATTTCTCTAGTACTGAAATTATAGAGCTAAACTTTAAATACCAAAAAAATAACTAAAAACACAAGAATTTCAAAATGTAGGGAAAATTCAACTTTATAAAATTATTTATAAATCACATATTGCCACTTATACATTGTTAACTAACTTTATGAGATAGAGAAAATAGCAAGTACAACTGCTTTTTGTTTTATGATAGAAGTCATTAAGAAATAAATTCAGCTTCTGGGAAACATTGTCAATAGAATTTGATCTAGAAACACAGCTCCATTATATTTATCTTATGATGAAATTTTAATATATACTTTTCATATTAGTATTAAAGGAGTAGGTTTTGGAATATTATATTTACTTAGTTATCTGAAGTAGACTAGAAATTAAATTATAAAAATGTTGAGGTGTTGGAATAATACTGTACTTCTACTTCAATTATTAGTGACTAACATTCATTGTACTTCAGTATCATCTGTCCATAGTCACTTTTGCTTATATACATAAAATGGTATATTTGTACATTTGCTCATTGATTCAGCCATATCTGTAGGGATGCTCCTAAACCATGAATTATTCTTGCTTTAATCTTCAGAACATTCTTAGGAGGTGTTATTACCTACATTTTGCAAGTAAGGAAACTGTCTATAGCTTCATAGTTAGTAAATCAGACATATTAACAAAATATATTTTTGATGAGTATGCATAAAACAGATCCAGTAGCTTCTCTACATACAGAGTTTAAGTCTCTACTCCGTTAACTTCTCTATCAAAATCACATGAAAACTGAGTGAGAGTTCAGACATCTTTCAATTAGTACCTTAGTTCTCAAACAAATATGAATTTTAAAATACAGATTACAGAATCCAACTCCAAGATTTTTTTTAATTGAAAATCCTCCTAGTGAGGTATGGAACTTACACATTCTCCTCCCCTCTCGTGAAGGAAACTTCTCTTTGCAACAGAAGAAGACCATTGCAGAAAACCACAAGCAGTCAAAATGCAGAGTTTCAGGGCCCAGTTCCAATGGATTCATCTACAAAACAACCCCTTACCCAAGGTTCAGGGGGCAGTGCAGTAGAGGGGGACGGAAGACTGTAAGACCCAGAGGAGCAGGGAGCTTGCTGGGAGACTCTATTTCCTAATAATGTCAGAAGCTACACCATCAAGTCTCACCGACATGACTGCCCAAGCATGAGCTGAACAAGACCACCAGTAGAAACGACAAAGTGCATGAGGGAAAAGCAGAGAGGCCTCAACCCTGCACAAAGAGCCACAGGCCACCAAGGAATGCTGAGAGTGGGAGACATAATCTTCTCCAGGGAAGAGCACATCAAATGGTTACCCAATACCAAATAGTCAGCCCTTAAAACATATATGCAAGTAACATTATACAGATAGAGCATTATATGCACGCACACACACACACACACACACACACACACACACACATGCACGCGCACACACACACACACACTATATATATATATCTTCTTAGTGTGTCAAACATTTTACCACACAGAAAGAAACACATTGTTATTTGACCCCTACAACAAAGGTGACAAATAGTCTTGTTTTGGGGACAAGTTGTATCAAGTATGTTGGAATTCAGCGAAATTCTGTCTAACATCAGAGCATAGAGATAATCATTGTCTTATGAGTGTAGCAACAACTAATTAAAGAAGAGACCATAAATCTGAAAGAGAGCAAGGAAGGTATGTTGCAGGGTTGTTGGAAGGAAGAAAGGGAAAGATAAAAATGGTGTAATTATATCATATTCTCAGAAATAAAAAGACATATTTTTTAAAACGCTCCTGGGCCAGGTGATGGCTCAGATGGTAGGGTGTTTATCACCTAGCTTGATGCCCCAAGTTTGATCTTTGGAATCCTAGTGGAGGATACAAGAAAAAAAATCCACTGTCACAGTTTCCTCTGAACTCCACATGTGTGCTGTGGCACACACATGCACACACACAAAAATAAATTTGAAATGTAAAAAATTTAATCTCAATTAATCATATGATCAAACAGACATGGAAACCACTGGATCTTATTGTTCCTGCTTGAGAATTAATGCATATCGGTGCTAGTGTGCACCAACAAAAGGGCAGGCAAAAACTCTTCCTGGGAAGAGCTCATAGTCCATCTCAGTGGAACAGTACTACAATAAGAAATGGTAGCAGGTCTTGTGTTCTGGTGTTAGAGAGAATTTTGCTAAGTTCCAAAATGCTTGATGCAACTTTTTCACAAAACAAGACTAGTTACCACTTTTGTCTCTAGGGGTGTTGAAGGGATTAAATAACAATGTGCTTCTTTCTGTCTGGTAAAATGTCTGACACACTACAAAGCTCAGTCTGCACCCTACCTCTACTGAACAAGAAAACTTTAGAGAGGAGAAGAAAAACAAGTCCCTCATTGCTAGAGTGTCTGATTTTTCAGAGCTCATTTATCTTCAATGTTGCTTTTCTAGAACAATTTCTTCCTCTCTTCCCAATTCTCCTAAACCCTGAGTAATCTCACAGGTCTTGATCATGTCATCTCCACTTGGAAAAGAGTCTGTTGTTGGGCTACGGATCAAATCCAGAGCCTCCTGCATATAAAGTAAATCTTCTACAACTGAGCCATCCCCTCGTCTCTCCCCAAGTGTTTTTAAAAGTTATCTTTTATATGTATGCACATATGTAACAATAACTAAAGAAAAAGGAGATGGATTTAAGAGGAATGAGAGATACATGGGAAGGGTTGAAGGGAAGGGGGAAAGGGGAAGGGCAAATGATGACTTTTTAAATTTCAGAATCATAAAAATCAAATTAAATGCAAGCTTATTTAAATTCATAAAGTTAACGAGAAAAGTTAAATTTTTAGAAATTTTTCTACAAAAACAAAATACCTATCTGCAATTTTTATCTTAATATATGTCAATCACTCTCTGTCCTCGCAACAGTTCTAGATTATGTGTCTCATAACTGAAGTATTCTAGCTCAGGAATATTGGAAGCTAATATCATGGGAACTTCAAAAACACATGGAATCGGTTCAATTAAATTACTACTAATCATATAATATATGATGCAAGGTACAATTCGAAGGGACACTTTGAAAGTTAATTGTCATAAGGAAACTGTTTTGAGCCTAGTGGGAGAGATTTGAAGCGCTTATACAGTCTTACAATAATAAAACGTGCCTGTCCAGTTCCTCGGTACCTAATGAAGACTAAATCGTATGCATATTTTATTTACATATTGAACAATGCAGTGCTCTGTTCAGTGAATGATGTTCTTCTGCCACTTGGTGGTGCCTGCCAGTTGCAGAATCCGTTTGTTGGTGGCTCTGCAACACTAAGTGCACTCTGAGTGGGGCATCAGTACCGCACTCCCGACCAAAGGCTTTGCTCCCAACTGCTTAGTGATTCAAAGAACCTCTGTGGAGGCCACTGTGTTAACCATTCACAACCAGTAATTGACTCCGTTGACGTTTTAAGTTACTGTGGGCAAAGTGTCTGAAGAATACACATTCTTACAACACACGCCAAAATTTTACTTAGCAGAGAATTCAATAACAATTCTCGCTAAGAGGTTCTGTAAAATTCAACGTTATAGTCAAACCCTAGGATCCTAGCTCTGGTTTATGGTTATAATTACTGCAAAAAGACGTTGTCTGAAGGACTTTGTCTTAAGTTCAAGTGGAGCTTGTTTTAATACGCCTGATTAGTTGCTGATCTCTGATCGAGCCTGGAAAATCCCAGGTTCTCACTCTGTACTGTGGGTTTGGTGCGGCTGGGTCTGCATGGAGCTTGAATGTCCGTTGCAGTCTCTGCTGAAAGGCAGCTCTGTTTCTTTGTTTTTGCGATATCTCTGGCAGCTCCATCTTCTGGGCATTCCTTTACCTTCAACAATTCACTTGCTCCATCTAAAAGCCGATTTTTCTGATGCCTCCAACGTCTGGTCAAATTGATCTGTGTTAATGGAGTCTTCGCTGGTGAGAGATGTCATTGACTGGAACGCTGAGATCCGGGGCCGCTTATGTGCCAGGGGCAAGAGACACCAAGATTCAGAAATCTTTAGAGGTGGGCGGGGGAGGGGAAAGATAGTCTTGGGAGGGAGGCTAGAGATGTGAGATAAAGGGAAGGTTTTCACATTGAGGAAGAAAGAGAGGTGGCTTTGAGGCTCAGAGGTGCTGTGGGATCACAGCTCTCAAAGGCGAAGTTAAAAGGCAGCGGGGTGGGAGGAGGTTGGAGGTTACAGTACTTAAAGGGATTGCTCTGGCATAGTTTGTTTTCTGGCGGTGTCTGCAGAGGAAAGATATCCCCTTTTCAAAGTCTATTGGTGCCCCTTTTAAGTGATTTAGGTAAAGCACGCTAATTGCTTGTTAGATGCCATCAAACAATGCTCTCCGTCAAGATTCAGAAGAGTATGGGGGGGGGTGGTTAAAAGGAAATTTCAAGAAAAGGGGGAAGGATATGCGAGCTCTTGAAAGATAGGGAGAAGAAGAGAGACTGGGAAAGGAGAAGGAAGAGGAGGGAGAGAGAAATAGAAAGGAAGTGTATATGTATGGTGCAGATGAAAAAAGAAACCCCGAATAACTGAACGATCACACACACACACACACACACACACACACACACACACACACACACACACGAAAAAGGGGGAAAAAAGAAAAAGGAAAGAAAGAAAGAAAACTCTTTGCTGCAAGGAATCCAGAACCCTGTGACTGCAGTGGCGACCAGAGTCGCGGGAGACAGACACTCCTATCCATCCTCGTCCCAGATAGCTCTGGGCCCTAAAAGCTAGCATGCCATTAAGCTAAAGAGTGTTTCTAACTGCGTGGAGTGCAGCAGAAGGAAGGCGGTGCTGCTCTGCTGTTTCCCCGAGTACTGGAGCAAAAGAGAACCAAGCGGAGCCAGTGACTCCAGCCGGGTTAGACTCCTTTGCCTCTCCCAGGTCACTGGTGATCCCGCAGATGCGGAGTGAAGCCCCCAGGGCTACAGCCCGGGCAGCCTAAGCGAACCCTCTCCTCCGGGGACGCCGCTTCGCTGTGGATTCGCCCTGTAACCCATTCTCAGCATAGATGCCGGGAAGCCTCTGGCTGCTCCTCCAGCCACCTGTCCCAACCAAAATTGACCTTCCAAACACATTTGGCTGCGCCTTTTAGACAGCCACACTAATAGGTTCCAGGCTGCACCAGAGCGCGCTGGGGAGAGCGAATCAAACCTCCTTGGCTGCCCTAGCGGGTCTGAGCTGCGGAGAGCCTGGAAGGGGAAAGGAGGGACGAGGAGACGGGGGAGAGCCAGGGAGACCGACTGGCTGCGCCCGCCTGGAGAGCACCCTCGGGTTTGCAGCTCCTCGGGGAGCCGCCGCTGCTCCTTCAAGCCATCCAGAGCTTTCTCGCCCTCACCCAGCCACCTCTCACTCGCTTTTCTCGGCGGCCACCGCCTAGGGAAGCATCCTTATGCTTCTTACCACGCTACCACGACATGCCCAGCCTGGACCCCTTTCCCCGGCCCAGCGGCGCCAGCCAGCGGGGTGCCCTCTGCTCCCCGCCCGCTTCCCCCTCGCCTGCCCTGTGGCTGCGGATTCTCCACCTCCTCCGCCCCCACCATCTCCAGCTGGAAGACAAGGCCACCCAGCCGCGGCGGGTGCTGGCAGCCCCGGGTCACGCACGGAAGAGAGGTGTGCAAGCCCGGACCCCGCGCACGGTAGGGGGCGTCCTGGCGCAGAGCAGCGAGGCAAGTGGGACGGAAGAGTGTGGGAGTAGCCGCCGCCCCTGAAGCCTGAGCTTCTCCCAGGAGCCATCCCCTGCCTAGCCCGACTAGGGCAAGAGCCTAGAGAGCTAGCCCATCTGTGGCATCGGTGGCCGCCTCCTCCTTGCACCTCCTCGCCGACCCCTCCCTCCCGGGACCTGCATCCCGCTCCGCCAATCAGAGCCCGACTGCCGCTTCCCACGTGACCCCGGGCGGGCTAAGGACCTGCTGCTTCCCAAACGCCAGAGGGATGCGGGCGGCAGAGCGCGAGAGGCGGCGGCCGGGCTGCGGGGCGCTGTGACGGTCCCTCCACCCAGCCTAGTCGCGCGCCTCTCCTCTGCCCGCTGGCCGCCTCCTCTCTGCCCCCTTGGTTCCCGTCTCCTGCTCCTCCTTTGCCCCAGCCCCGTTCCTTATGGCAGCAGCTCCCCGCATCCGGGGCGCAGCTTCTCAGCGGACTATCCTTTCGCTCCCGGGGCTGAGCCGGGTCACTGGATGTTGCTGAAAACTCCCGAGATCATGCGCTGCTTTGGCCGCAGCCTCCCCGCCGGCTGTCCCTGCCGCCGCTGCCCCCGCCGCCTCCTCTGCTGCCGTGGTCCCCGGGATGCTCAGTAGCCCGCTGCGTGGCCCCCGCGATCCCGTGTTCTTCGGAAGCCGCTGGTTGCTGCAGAGTTGCGCGAAGTAGTCATGGTGCTGTGGGAGTCCCCGCGGCAGTGCGGCAGCTGGACACTTTGCGAGGGCTTCTGCTGGCTGCTGCTGCTGCCCGTGACGCTGCTTATCATAGCCCGCCCGGTGAAACTCGCTGCTTTCCCTACCTCCTTAAGTGACTGCCAAACGCCCACCGGCTGGAACTGCTCCGGTAAGTCCCGACCCTCCCTCAGCTCTCCACCCCTTCGCCCCTCAGAAGCGCGGAACCTGTACAGACAGACCTGCCTGGCCACCCGCGTGCGGCTGCCTAGCCCCACGACTTCCACTGCCTGGAACCCAGGACTTCCCACCTCCATCCATCCTGAGAAACACTGGGAAAAGCTTCAGCCAGAGAGGGTTGGACCCTGCTGGGACAGGAACAAAGTGCAGGTGTCGGGGAACCGTGGATGTCTGCCCTCAAACTGGAGCTGAGAGGATTTAGAGAAATGCTAGGGGGTAGTTTTCTGGGTTCTTGAATCTAAGGGAACACCTAACACAGACTATTCCCCGTCATTAAAAAAAAAAAAAAAAAAAAAAAAAAAAAAAAAAAAAAAAAAAGTCTAGCCTGGCTGTGCGAGGAAATAACTTTATGAGAAAGAACAATCGAGAAAGCAATAAATCAAATGATGACTGCAGGGGGAACCGTTCATTCCTGCCGAAAATGCTTCTGAATCCAGGGGTTTCCTACCCAGCACTGGGTCACAGATATTTCTAAAGGAGGCAAGTTTCCAGGGACTGACTGACACTCCTTCCTCCCTCCCCCTCTCATTTCTCTCTCTGCTCTCTCCCTCCCCCTCTCCCCCTCTTTCTCTTTCCTCCTCTAGCTTGCTCCCTCTCTGTCTCTAGCTCTCTAGCTCTCTCTTGCGCGCCCTCTCGCTCTCTCTCCCTCTCTCTCTCCTCTCACCCTCCCTCCTTTCTCTCTTTCTTTGGCTGCAAACGCCATTGATTGTGAAAGAGGTTGATTTTGTAGCCAAAGGATGCCCATCCAGGCTTCCTCAGCTCCTATGAGGAGCACAGAAGTTGAGAAAGAAGTGATCACAGATTTCCCCAGAGCCAGAATGGGCATGCCCCAAGTCTGGGAGACTCACTTCTGAAAACACAGTGACCCTACCATAGTGGGTTCTAAACCCCTTCACTGGGTTTTCTGGAGTGACAGGCAGTCAGTCCTCTTGCTCATTCAGTCCCTGTCAAAATGCTAACACCTGACAGGCTGTACTACTGAAGCCACTAATTGAAAAGGGCCCAAAAATTGAAGTTATTGCACTCTTCCTGGCTGGTTTTAAATTTCAGTATGAGAGCCTCTTGTACACCTGAAGAATTGTGGTGTGATTGCTTTGGCATTTTAAACTTTATAAACATGACTGGGCATTGTCCTCATGGTCTGGTCTGGTCTCAGTTTAGCAAGTGTGTTTATAGCGTTTCATTTTTTCTGTAAATAAAATCCTGGTGCAATGAAATCTGTCTTTGAGTGAGGTGGCTTTTGTGTGTAGAAGTGTAAGTGAAAGGAAGTGTCTGTAACTGTTGAGAGGGTGTGATTATTATCTGTAACTTATAGGTGGAGACATGTACAGTTCTATGGAATGACTAATATAAACCCCAAAAGGCAGTTAATATGCGCCACTCCAGTTTAACATTTGTTAAGACAAGTTGAAATGTGCAGTCCTGTTATATTTGGGTCAGTAGACTGACTTTATTCTGCTTTGAGTAATTTCTAAATTTGGCATTTTATAAAACTCAACATGTCTCTAACTTATTCTTGGTTTCTGCATTCCTGTGTGCTATTTTTTTTTTTTAAAGAATAAGTTCCACTTGGGAACAAAACACCCTTACATTTGATTGTAGCTCATGTTCAACATGGCTAGTTTGCTGCATCCTTCACTGATATTAGTATAGGAAATAGCTAACTTAAATGTGACATTGGCAAAGAAGAAATGCACTCTGAGCCATGTATCTCAAAGGTATGTGCACTAACTAAAAAGAATGAACTTGGCAGCCCCTTCCTTACCTCTGTTAACTTGGAGGTGATCAATCTTCCTTTGAGCCAGAGAGACCTTCATAGAAAACGCCAAGCCTGTTTATCTTTATTATTGAGGTTTTGCTTCCTCTTTGTCTGGAAAAAAAATTTGCAAATAAGAGTCATTTTAGAGCTTACAGCAAAGAACAATTAAAGATAAAGAAATACTAACATAGCATCCACACACCATCACTAGATCTTTTCCAAAAATGTTGAGTTTGGGTCACTGGTATAGTCTGTTTCGTGGGGGGGGGGGATAAGAAAGCTGAGAAGCAGTATCAAACTTCCATTCAGTCAGTATTAATCTAAGCTAAAATTAGGAAAGCATACTCAAAAGATGATATTGAAAGAGAAGTTAAGAGGAAACTACTGTAGAAGTATAAAATATTATTGATCACTTCGCTAGATTTTGAGATTATTAGTAGAAAGCAGGCTTATGGAACATCTGTGGCTGTTGAAATTAAATTTTAGGAAAATTCTGTGAATGCCACAAAATAGATTTCGCTTTAAAAAATCCATAACCTTTAAAATGACTGGAGCATTCTCTTTAAACTCGAGGTTATGATGACAGAGAAAATGATCTCTTCCTGTGTGACACCAACACGTGTAAATTTGACGGGGAATGTTTAAGGATTGGAGACACGGTGACTTGCGTCTGTCAGTTCAAGGTAAGATATCTGATATTTGCAACCTCAATTCATTACAGAGACTGAAAGGTAGAGAGTTCCTTTCACAACCCATCACTTGGCAATGTATAACTATACAGACTCAAAGGGAGGCTGGCATCAAATAGAAGCACTGCCAAGAGAGCAAGCTGGTGTCAAGAAGACATACCTTTTAGAGACTGGTGTATGCCACAGTTAAAAATGCCACTGACGCCAGGAGCTCCAGGTTCCAATTTCCAGATGTGGAATGCATGCATTTTATAGGTCAGTTGACCATGGATAATTTTCAAAGTGGTCAGTGGATAGAAGGTGTGGCTTTGTACTTCTGTTCTTCACCAGAATTGTCATTTAAAAAAAAAAATTCTATTTTCTTTGTTTTGGTGGGCTTTGGTTTCTTTATCCTGTCAATATGACACAATTTTAACTTAACTTCTATTAAGGTCACTCCAAAACTGCTGTGCCAACTTGGAAATCGTGAACCTTGTTAATAGAAGTCAAAGTTTTTCACAATAGCACATTAAATGACTACAGTCTCCTAGGAATCCTAAGAGGCACCTAGAGCCTCAAGTTGATCCTACACAGAAGGAAGATGCACGTTGTCATGTGTCATGGAAGTCAACAGTTGTAGAGATAATATTTTTACAAAGGAGGTATCATCAAAACTAGTTTTTAAATTATTTAAAACGATGCTACCATTGTTGTTATTACAATAATTATTTATCATATTATCCCATCGTGTAAATTATTGGACTTTATTTCTTCTCCAAATATTCATGTAATCATATATTGCCTCAAATGACTTGTGTATTGCACTTGATTGTTATTGAATTACATTAAAAGCATACACTGACATCTAATATATACTGAGCCCAGGATTATGCATATAAATAAAACTACACACAAGATCAGCAATGCTTCAAAATTATAAGAAAAAGATGAAAGTTACAGAGAAAATAAAAAACTCAAAAGTCATATTTAAATATCTGACTTAATATACAATATTGAGAATTGATTTAATATTAAATATTGGGGATTTAATTCAACATATTGGTGAGGCAGATAAGGGAATTCACATTTAAATACAACTTGAATTACTTTTAGGCAAGATAAAAGTCTCCTTAGGCATTATTTTCACATTTTTGAGAAGTAAAGTGAGCCAACTGGTAGGTTAACGCGTCGGAAGATACTGCGATCAGAAATGTGTCTGTGCAGATCACATGCGTGTGGCATCAACTTTCAAAGTCTCTACCACAGTGAGTGATGAACCACATTCCTCCGATGAACTACATGAGGGCGATGGAGCATGAGCGCTCCCAACTTGTAATTTTTAGAGATTAACAGGTGGGGAAATCAAGTTGGAGAAATCACTGAAGGCCTGTGGAATTTTACAGATTTTTAAGAATTGTGTGATTCCCATGAATTTCTCTTACTTTTGTAACCTAGGATGGATATAGCAAGTAAGTTTTTAAATAGCATACAGTGGTCTAGGAAGAACATTCCTCAATTGGGAGCTTGTGTTTATGATACTTTACCTGGAAGGAATCAAAGGAATTGGTAGAATTCTAACTGGGTGAATGCAGGAAATGGAAATGTATCATTTTCTTATTGAAGGAACTGTTTGATTTTTAGCTGTCACAGGGAATTTTTGTCAGCCAAGATATTTGTGCTTTTTATGCATTGGTCAGCCAATATGTATTAACTTAAGTAATTGTGGAGTAGGTTGAGAATAATAAATGAAAATATATACTATAAGTTTATATTTCCTAATTTCCTACTGGATTATATTGATATTAATGTGTGTTTTATAATAGTCAGTCTTTGAAGAGAAAAAAAACATCTATCTAGTAGTAAATTTTTACTTTATATATGTATCAGAAATATTGAATGTCTAAATTGCAGTGATGGTCAAATAAAATTGTACAAATTACATTAAAATGATGAACTGTGCTAAGGAGGGAGTTCCTTGGTTCCCTCCCAGTCTTTAGGGCTTTGTTGTTATTCTTTTGAGGGTTTGTTTGTTTTCCTTTTGTCTTCCCACTTTTATCTGGAAAAGGAAGAGATCTGAAAATCTCTTCTATATAGTATCCTAAACTTCTGTTTCTCGCACATTTTCAGATATAAGCATGAATTATTCTATTTAAAATGTGATGTGCCATTAGTCTTTCCGGATGTGAGATAAATTTCAAACAGAAATGTGCACATTGTGCATAACTTGTAATGTCTCCCAGTATTTATTATTACTCACGCACTAAAATGAACATGTATGATTCTGATTTCCCTCAGATACTTTAGGATACATTCATTTCTACCCTTCAAAACTCACTCAGTTCTTGCAACTCAATTAGGTAATTTTGGTTAGCTGGCTCACTCTTTATCTTTTTCCCTCCATCATTCCTTTTTTCCTTTCTTCCTTCTTCCTTCTACAGTGCTGGTGTTAAACCAGGACCTTAGGCAAGTGTGCTACAACTGACGTACATTCACAGATCCTTTACATTGTTTTTAAGATGAGAAAATTTATTTCCATTAATATAAATAATTTACCACTAAGTCATTATCCTAGAGTATATGAAACACCACAAACCAACTGATATATTTATAAAGTACCCCAAACCTAGCTTTTCAATATTATTATGCATGCAAATGAAAATTCCAGTAACACAACAGCAGTGCCAGTTTGTTACAGATGATAATTAAGAACCAAAGCAATATAAATTGAACATCCATAACCCAGAAATCCAAATTCTAAAATACTCTGAAATCCATCATGATATTTAAAATGTTTTGATTTTTTTTAAAGCATTTTAGATTTGGAGTATTTTATATGGATGCTCAAAGGGCAGAGCCTGCTCTAACATCCTACAAATGCCAAGATCTTAAATGCTATCCTCCTAAACATTTTGGATAAGCGGTATTAAACCTCCTTAACTAATTATTAGACAATGAAATGGAATTTTAAAATGTCGTGCAATTTCATACCTCTTACCTTCCTACCATAATACCAAAAGATACGCTAGTCAGTCTGGTAAATCAGCTGTGGAGAAAAGGCTGAGAGGCAATGAATAGATGAGTGGATGGAAGAAGGAAAGTAAGGTCCAAAGAAAGATGAACGTTAGGAGGGGAGGCAGAGAGGAAGACACAATTGTTCTCAGTTCTGGTCACAGAGTGATCAATGTTAATTTTATGTTTAAATTATGAGGTAGCTTTATGCTTTCACAATAATTTTCTAACTTGGGTATTAAATATTTGCACTTAATAAACCATGCTTTATATCTAAAATGTCCAATTACTGGGGCTGCTTAAATTTTTACCCAGAACTTAAGGCTGACTATGAGTCTTTATCTTATTCATAGATCTGAGGTTTTGATGAGGCTATTAGAACCAGCTTATCTCCACTCTCTACTGTCATTGGCTAAGGGACAGTAACTCAAAGCATGCTCAGTTCAGGGCTCTAATTCACCCCTGACCACCACCTGCAGAGCTTGGCTCTTCTCCACCTCTGGCTCTTGGCATGGGCTACTTTGGGCTTTGATATAGCATGGTGGCTGGGTTTCAAGGGCAAGCATCCAGAGACGGGGAGGAGCCTATGAAAACTCATGTTCTTCAATGACCTGGCATGGAGAGTGACAGACACATTCACCACAGTCAAGGACTGCCATTTTAAAAACCACAAACATTATACATTCAGGCAGATGTAGTCCTAGAGAAATCAAAGTTACTTGTGGAGGAGTCAGATGACAACACATACAGATTTTTAAACATTTTCTCCTCCAGAAGAGTACTACATTATCTTAAGCTATTCTTCCTCAGCCTTTGACAACTGGGAATATAACAGAATTCACTTAACATCTGTTGAGAACCTTCTCCATGCCAGACTCCGTGGAAGGTGCCGGCGATAGATAAAACTTAAGTCACATATAGCTTCTAGATGCTGAAATCTCAGCTCTAAAATATGTATTAACCAAACAAGCATTAAATCACATGAAAATTTTTATCATCTTTTTATTCCCTGGTAGCAGAGATGAATTCCATATATCTTGGAGAGTCAAGTTATTGAATCCATTAATGTAGTGTACGGCTATCTTAAGCAATGTGAAAACTTGGGGACAAAGTCATTTTATTGAAAACAAATATTTGGAAAGTAAACTAAGATTTTAAAGACATGAGGAAAAATAGAATCACTTATTCCTCATAGAATTTTATGTAACACTTAACATTTATAGACTTAACCATAATCTGGGTTTGACTTTTCTTTTTTCTTAACCAAGCAACCATGTAGTCTTTAGTAAGCTACTAAACATCTAATTTTCCCCTATTTTCAGACCTTAAACAATGCCATGACTACCCCCCAACAACCATTTTCAAGAATTTGGCATATTTTGGTGCAGCTGTTCCCATATAGGGGGTTGGAATGTATTCCTTTGTTTTCTAATTCTAAAAACAGAACTCCACAGTGAGTGGTAGTTCATGACTCTGCTAGGAAAAATATGTGTCACGAATGCCAAATAACTTCCATTTCATAGGTGATATTTACAAGGAAGCCTATGGTCTTAAAGCATGAATTTGTTAGTTCTCCACATGTCCCTTCTCACCACTTCAGATGAAGAAACTAAGCTACGGATGTGCAAATGCTTAACCACGGAGTAACATAACCGATACCTACGTAAAGATGGTGAGAAAGAGAAGAAAACCCAGGACTAGACATCCACCCTTGAGCTTTGGTGACCGAGAATATGTTTCCTTTTGTGTTTTTCATTTTAATGAGTGCAAGTCATGGTACCAAGGGCCAAAAGCGTCGTGGTGATAATCTACAGTTAAGCTCTTCTCAGCTCTATACAAATCCCCCTTTTGGCTTCTGCATGGAACTTGGCAGCTCTGTTTTAAGCACTGTTCACATTTGGCTTACTGCATCCCACAGAAGCGACATATGAGCACTTTATCAGTTTATTCTCTATTTTAGGATGCACATCAGCATCGTGTCATAGCACTTGACGAAGATAATAAACTCTTCCCGCCCCCCACTCAGTCCAGTGGCCCACTATTTGACTGACCTTCTGAAGTACATGAGAAGATAGAGGAGGGAAAAAGTCAGAGTTAGATAGAAGAAAATGTGAACCCAAATAATCTGCACATAGAATATTGCTAAACTTAGATGACCAGGGGCAAGAATGCCAGACCCAAGCATAAGATGTTAATAAACCAGCCATCCACATCCATTTTAACTCTCATGTCTTTAAGGAAAAGGTAAGCCAGTCTATTTTCCATGGTGTTACCATCTCTCTCCTTCTTCTCTCCTCCAAGCCCTCAGATAGCACTGGAGCTTCAGGGAACTCCAAAGTCCCCCTACATTCATTCTGCTGTCCCAGGTCCTGAACACTGCACATTTACCCAGTACTTGGCCATCCATTTGTCTTCTGGCCATGAATATGACATTCGCACCAGCCTTATCTTTTCTTTGGCTCTTTCATCCTTCTCATTGGAAAATTCAAGTCTCACCATCATTTGCCATGAGTAGCATTGAAGGTATTCTTAAGTAGTCAGAAACCAAATGTAATTCTATATGTACAGAAAGTTTATGAAGATGTCCAATCCACAGGTTCCACCTGTCAGGAAAAAACTGCATATTGAGTTAATTAGTAGTGATAGGTTATCAAATATCAAAATCAAATCAATTTCCCGTATAGCTATATGTACATACTCAACCTATGAACCAACAGTATGACTGTGGAATGGAATTGTTCAATGAATATAAGGTATCCAGAATACCTAATTATTAATTGTAAAAGTAAAGATAAAGAATATTTCTAAAATATATAGTAAATCATGCTGTCAGCAACTGTGACCATCACAATATGAATGCCACAAAATTTGGATTTGCTCTTTGGAAAAAAATGTCAATTAGCAAAATGTAATATTTAAGTTATTCAGTGATATATAAAAGGCATGACATGTGCCTTTCATTCAGAAAGCACTGGTTTATATCACAGGTAAATTGTCTGGGTGGAGGACTGTGAAGTGCTCAGAAAATAAAGTGCTTACTGTGCAGGCATGGGGGGGCCTAATTTTCATCCACATTTCCTACATGAAAACCTGGGTGTGACCGTGCACATCAATGGTCGCAGCCTGGGTAAGCAGACACAGGACAATCCCTGGAGCTTTCTAGACAGTCGGCTTAGTTAAATCTGCAAGGTTCAAATTCAGTGGGAGACCACGACTCAGAAACCAAGGTGAAGAAGTGATTGAGGAAGATATTTGATGTTAAATCTCTTGCCTCCACACACAGGCACACATGTATACATGAATCCAGAGGCACATACACAAGTGCACACATACACAAAATAAGAGCATAAATAAATAAATTCATCAGGATGACTATGCTTTTATTATGTAAAGGTGAGAAAAGATTAAATAGATTGTTGCAAATAAGAGGGTACAGATGTTGTCAGAAATTATGGAATAAAATGTGCCTCAAGTTTTTGTCAATTTAATTCTTACCTTATACCTGTTTTATTCATTTTCTTTGGCATAAATCCTTGAGTTAAAATTTACATGTGGTAGACTTTTAAACATATAAATATACATATTAAAATTTCCTTGATCCCTGGATAGGTTGTTGATTTATTTTGTGGGTACTGTAAATTTATAGCACATCAAAAGTTCAAACATTTTAATTAAAAGCAGAAAACATAAAAGCATTTTCACATGTATCTGCATGCATGGTTTTCCTTACTGTGTTTCTGGCATAGGCAAGCCTTGACAAATAATCATCTTGATCATTTCATTTGTTATAATTAAACAATGAAGTGCATCAGTAGTAGTAATCAGCAGATAATCACATCCTGGTGTAATTAGCAGGTATAGGACACAGCCAAGTATCTCTAATGTCTTGGAGTGTGATTATAATATGATGGCTGTACCCAGTAGGTTGCCTAATTTCCATTGTAGAAATATGTAGTTTTTGGTAATGAGGTTATTTTAAAAATGAACGTTTTTTCTTTCTGAAACATATATGAATGGTGATCGTTTGGAATATTCAACAAATTTGATATACAGTTCACTACTTGAGAAAGTTTCCCCTCTGTATTTCATAGTCTTACTTCTATACTCTGTCTTTACCAATATCCAAAGTTTAATGATTAAAAAGTAATTAGCAAATCAATATCTTACCTGAATATTTCTTAAAGTATCAAGATTAAAATTCAATAGAAAAATAATAACCAAAAAGTAACTGGATATTTTCTTTTGCTGTTTTAGTTTTGAAATTTCAGCTAAATAGTTCTGCTCCCAGTACAGATAGCTGTCAGCCTTGGTTTTAATAGCCTGACAGGCCAAGTTGTTTATTTTCACCCTAAGAAGTCAGCAAGGATACCTATCAAGAAAAAAATTAAATAATAGAGGTCTGTTCATTGCTACATCTTTTGTGTGCTAATGGCTCAGTCACTTTCTTAGAATCACCTAATCAATCTGGATACTTTGTGGCGGTGCCTCTGTCCAAATCAAATGACAAATTGGCTGACTTGGCATGGCCTTTGTGCATCTTTCAGTGATGCACTTACAAAGCAAAGGCTTGTAGGATGCAAGGGGGATCGCTGAAAACCAAGAGATGCGGTTTGTTTTGGAAATGGTTATTTGTGTTTAGGATGTCTGGGGGATGCAGAACCCAGTAACAACCATCATGTTTTTTTTTTTGTCTTTGTTTCTCAGTGCAACAATGACTATGTGCCTGTGTGTGGCTCCAATGGAGAGAGCTACCAGAATGAATGCTACCTGAGGCAGGCTGCCTGCAAGCAGCAGAGTGAGATCCTTGTGGTCTCAGAAGGATCCTGTGCCACAGGTACGCATGAGTGTCCCTGAAACCCAAATGGGTTGTGAGTCCAATGGTTTCTTGTTTCCTCTTAGCTCTGAAAACCAACCTTACTATATATTGACTAGGGATTCCATTAATTCTTTGGTTAAAAAAAAAAAAACAAACAAACAGAAAGCCTTACTTTAAAAAAAAATCTTAAGTATTGGTTAAAGAAGAAGAAGAGATGTCTTGTATGACAACTGCTACCTCTAAGTACATATGTTGCTTAGTGAAATACAGACAGTTGAATAAAGTATAATTAGAAATGTGCATTGGGTGCCCACATATCAAGTTTATAGATAAAGTTTTTGTTTGTTCAGTTGATGGCTCCTTTGAGAAATGGGGTTATCCTCTAGAGTGCATCTTTGCAGGTTTGAGTTCTGAAGTCAACAAGTATTTTTGTGGAGGCACTAATGTCAGATTTTAGCTTTAAAATGTACTGGTTACCATTTAGCAGATCACACTGAAGGATGCACTGGTGGTGTAAATAATTGACACTAACATCTGTCTTCCTGACACAGTTCAATTCAGATTCTTCAGCTCTTTAGTTATATTGTTCTAAGAATGCTGGAAAGGAGGAAGGGAGGGAGGGAGGAAGGATAGAAGGAGGGAGGGAGGGAGGGAGGAAGGGAGGGAGGGAGGGAGGGAAGCAATGAGCTTCTTAGCTTTTCACGGTTCTGTGTTTTAGTTTGTTTGATTGGTTTTCTTTTGTTTTCCTGATTCTTTTTCTTTTACCTTTTCTTTTCTTTTTGTTGTTTTGTTTTGTGCAGTGGTTGTTACAGCCCAGCGATTTACAGGTAGAGAAATAAAGCAACAACAACAAAAAAAAAGCAATTAGTCAGAGCTTGCTTAGGAAAGCAGTGCTGCTTTAAGCAAGAGCCAAGTGCGGGTTACATTCCAGGCGCCATAAGCACCTGGCCTAAATAACAGTAGCGCATCATGATAGCTACACTTAATTACAGGAACTTTTTGGAAAGTCATAGTTTCTGAGAAAGACATATGCATATTCAGGATAAATAATAATGCAATAAGAAAACTTCTGTCAAAAACTAGTACTAGGGAGTCTTTTATATAAAAGTCACTCTGGGGCAACAGGTTTTTGTCATTTCTAGGGTGTTACAGGAGAGGCATGTGTTAGTTTGTTGGGGCAGGGTATAAAATGAACAAGGATAAAAAGTCTTGGGTTCCTTAGAAGACTGTCTTCAGCCTACTTATTGTTAAGGGTGGATGTTATTCAGAGATGTCCTGCTGACTACCAAGGTTTCCAAAATGAACAAAGGACAGTCAATCAGGGACATTTCTCTGCTACAGAGATACAGTCTTTTGATTTTGGGCTGGTTGTTAAGGGGTCTTTTCTCCTGAATGATTCTTTGCCTCTGTATGTGAATGGCCTGTATGTGGAAGATGGTCAGGATGGCAAGCCTGTTTGGCCTCTGCTCACTACTGACTCGGCGGCAGAGCAGGTCATTGCTGCTTCTCCTGGAGTGAAAAGTGTGTCAAAAAGTAACAGCACATGTGCAATTCGGAGGGCAGGAATCCCTGCAGAAGAGGACCAAAGGCTAACCTCAGAGTAGGAATCAGGGCATAGCAAGACCACTAAGAAACAAACTATGAAAATAAAGTACTCAGCCATACCAAAAGACAAAACAATAAAGAAAAGCTACTTCGGAACTAATGGGACAGACATGAACGGAACCGTTGGACCTCAGGAAGGTTGTAGATAATGCCAGGGAGAGTGGGAAAAGCTTTGTTTATGATCAAGGAGGGCACCTGACCAATTTGCACACCACCGGGTGAGGACCAGCCGGCCAGGTAGGCAGCACACACACGAAACAGAGCAAGAGTCATGGCTATGGCAGACAGCATCTGGTACTGAAAATGGTATTCTTTCTCCAAACCTCTCAGTTCCTGTCAGTCTGCAGTCACACCCTTGATTCATTCAGGTCTATTCATCCGAGTCCTCAGTGTGCTGCTTTTACTATGAAAATAAATACTTAGCCAAGTAGAAAATTTAATCACAATTGAAGAAGCTGTCCTTACCTCATTTGCATACTTAGATTTCTGCAGGATTTAATTAGTCAGCCAGTTTAGCTGAATGCATCTTCTGTTGACTAGTGAATCTAAAAGGGTCTGGGTCTGAGCAGTGATGGAGAAACCAGGTCTGACAGCAAATAAATTGGGGTTTTGACTTGTCTTCATAATTTTCCCATTTATTTTTAATGCTCTTTGACACTGAGTGGAGGTGGCAAGTTGCGTTTTCTCTAGGAATAAAAGGCTGAAGAACATATAATTTTATATTTGCTCTGTGTCATTAGTGTTGCAAAACTGTTTTTGTACCCAGAATGTGGCTTCCCCATAGCTGGTCTCACTGCCAGCTTAACATCTTGCCTTGCAAGTACTGAGCTGATGAAGAACCCAGATTCCGGTCCAATAGAATCCCTTCTTTCTGGGGTGTTTCTGCCTCCCTGCAACTTTCTTAGGCTACTTATTTCTGGCTTGCCAAGATGACTCATCCTACAATTGAGAAAACATTAAAGCTTCCCATAAGTATTTCATAATGATGCTGTTGACTACAGTGGCCATTTTCCCATCTATTCCCCTTTTCTTCCCTAGCTATTTAATTTGGGTCAAATCAAACACTAATCACATGGACTAAATCCCCTGAAATTTGAGAAATATATGTAGGAGATAAAATCCAAAATGCTACTACTATTTTTTCCCTACTTTCCCAGCCATATGTATTTACTCAAAAGCCTAAAGATCAATAGGCAAGATGTTCTTTCTCAACATTTTAATTATCGTATTCCAAACAGTACTCATACATTTAATGTAAGCTATTGTTCACTATACTCATTAAACAGAAGGAATAGGCTTAAGAAGGTGGCTGAAGAGTCCTCTTGTCTTTAACAGCCTGCAGCCTGTGAACAAACTTACCTTTCTCTTTATGTATGTCATATTCAAGCATGGAGGAACAAGCAATACGTTGGCCTGCCTGACAGAAGTTCCTGACTTTAGAAGTAAATAAGAAATAGACTTCATAAACAGAACATATGGGCAGGATGTAACAATACAGCCTGTGATGTGGTCCCTTTGAATAAAAGTAATAGTGAAATAAGCTTTCACATTAATTCAGACAAAGTCAATTCAAATTTTACCTATGAAAGTATGCTCAGAGGAAACTCAGCAAACATTGACCATTTGAGCACTATTCTGTCCAAAGGAAATAGTGTTATAACTAATGAGTGTTGTTCTAACTGGAAGAATATGTTCCTGTCACAGAGAGAAATGCTTGAGCCTTTCTTAATATGTTATCGTTAAAATGCCAAATCATAGGATTACAATTCTAAGTTAGTTCTATATTTGTTAAGAAATATGTATATAGCCAAGCAGTGGTGACACATGTCTTTAATCTTAGCACTCAGAAGGCAGAGGCAGGATCTCTGTGAGTTCAAGGCCATCCAAATCTACAGGGGAAGTTCCAGGAGAACCAGGGCAGCAGAGAGAAACCCTGTCTCAAAAAAACAAAGCAAAAAAACCCTACATATATCAAAATAAATATATAATAAATAAACATAACATATAAATATATTAACAATAAATATATGTTAAGAAACATTTTAATATATGATTTATATTTAATATATATTTCTTTAAAATATATGTTTATTATTAAAAAATATTATTTTTAACATATATATATTACTGTTAACTGTTTCTATCAATTAGCTTGCATTTAAGTATATGTCTAGTCATGATGACAGTTAATGAATCAATTGATATTATCAAGACTTACTGTTCAGCTGCTGCTCCTCCATGGCAGTGTTAGTGCCACAAAGGTAGACATGTTGTATAGATGCACCCACTCCCCCATAAATGTCAGTTCTGAATTTGCATGCCCCTGGTGACTCTATATTGTGTTTCTCAGTAAAATGTCAGAGGCCAGCAAGATGAAGAAATGTCTTATATTAATTAAACTAAATAACAAACACAAATTCGTAGAGGAGGTGCTTGATGTATGTCTTTAATCCTGTATGAGATTCCAATGTAGAGTAGTAACTGCCTATCTGAGACTACAAATATTATCATATTACCTAGTTCTAACACCAGAAATCCACAATGAAACTTATTTAGAATGAAAAGATATAAGCAGAGAGAGGAAGATGTCTACATTTAGGAACAGATAGAAACTCAATAGTCTTGACCCAGACCAGGGAATTGAGTATTTTTGGAATCTGTGTTCTCAGAAAAAGCCAACTTTAACTACTTGCAATGACTTGGAAGGAAGGGCAGGAAGAAGCCGAGTCAGAAACTCAACACAGGACTGTTTCCCTGCCAACTTCTCTGGCTGGCTGTTCCGTTGTAAGCACCAAGGCAAAGGGAAGTTTACGTCTACTCATTTAAAACACAGTGAATTAGCTACAGACAGACTCCTCAGCCAGTGTGGTATTGGTAAGCACCTCATCACAGAAAGTGCTCTCTTTAACTCTTTTTATCTTTGTTTATGAACAATTTGCAAGAATACAAGTCTTTGTTATGTGTTAATATGCCACAAATACTGTTTAATTTTGAAAATAAGGTTACAGAAGCACCTCATTTTCCCTTTCTTTATGTCAAAGTCTTTAAATCAAAGTTAAAACAGGGGGGGTTTCACACGGTCAAGTTTAGGACTTTCCCCAAAGCTATATAATACAGGTTTCACAAAGTTTAAGAATTAAAAACTATATCTTATTTATATATTATGTCAATAGAAATTAGGTTAAATTGAGAAACTATATATTAACAGATTAAATACTACTAATTTTCACACCAATGGTATTTTAGCTTTGAGATAGTAGACAAGCTGATGATGCAGTTCTGTGAGCCCTACACTTGGGAGCTGATGGCAGGAAGGCCTGGAGTTTGGGGCTTCCCCACAACAGAGCAAACTGTAAATCATCCTTGGTTACAAAAGACTCTTTCTCAAATGCAAAACAAGCACATCAAAACTACAAAACTCATTGATTAATGTATTTTTCAAGTGATTATGAACTGTTTGTGTTTTTTGTTTTTTCTTCCCAGATGCAGGATCAGGATCCGGAGATGGAGGTAGGAGCTTTTTTTTTTTTTTTTCTGTATTTGGATGTTTCAGTGGATTACTGTGAATGCCTAGTGATACTAGTTCCAAAGCAGACATCTAAGAGAAACCTAAATTTTGGTTTTAAGAGGGGAAAACCACATGAAAACTTGTTCTCCTAGTTTAGTTACTGTATATTCCGTGCCTATTTTTGGTCTGTTCATGAATCACACCCATCTCATTTCATCTCCTCCTTCATGTACTTGCTTGTGTGTGAGTTTAAAATGCATTCAAACAGTGCCAAAACTTTAAAATACGATTGTAGACATATTTAGCAAGACAGAGAAAATTCATGGAGAAAATGTTTAAATATTTGGTTTTTAAATATATAATGTTGCCCTCAATCATCATTAACACATAAAAGACTTACAATATCAGAACTTAAATTAAAGTGAAGAAATTTTAGTTCATAAAAAATAAAAAAATAAAAGCTAAGTTAAAGACAACAAAATTCTATCTTTTCTTTCCTGATGAAATTAATATAAAGTTAATTTTAATAAAGTGAGACGTAGTTTTGTTTGCTTTGCTTTGTTTGAGACAGAGTCCACTAAGTAGCTCTGGCAAACTTGGCACTCTCTGTGGAGACCAGTCCAGCCTTGAACTCACAGAGATCCACCTGCCTCTGCACCCTGAGCACTGGGATTAAAGGCATACATGGTGTAACCTATTTGGTTCAACCAGCTGAGATGTACGTTTTGATTACTTAATTTTATTTAAAGTACATAAGAGAGGAACAGAAACTCTACAAGTCCCACCTGATCTGCTTACAACCAAAGAAATACTTTATTTTTAGATTAAACTTACCTTGTAAATATCCTAGATGCTTTTCCAAATGAAATCCCCACTGCCACTTTTACATACACAAAACAACTAAAGAACAAAACCCAAGATGTAATTATAAGATTAATAAAATGAAAATGAATTTGAAATAGAAATGCTATCTCAATGATTTCTTAGGCTGTGTAAAATAAATGTTATAACTCTTAGCAAATATGGAATGTGGTGGAAACCAAATAAGAGAAAGCTTTGTGTTCAGGAAAGAAGTGATTCAATGCTGCACACTTGATCTAGTTTGTGAAACTTGAGTCTTGAAGAGATAAAATCTTAACAATTCAAATAAGCTACACCTGGAGAGCACAGAGTTGCACATTGACGCTCAGTATTATTCCAGAAAAGCTAAAACCTAAGCAGCAGTTATGACTCAAGTGCAGAGCATGTGTGACGTCACACGGCTGTAGACTGCCATTCATATTTCAATAGACTTGCTTTACTCCTAAGAAATCAGTTGCTCCTCCTGCCTATGTGATGAATATGGTACTCTCCAGAAAGCTTCCTGTGAAAGGGAGAGCTTGAGAAACAAATTAAAACTTCATATAAAAGACAGGAAAGAGCCGGGCGGTGGTGGCGCACGCCTTTAATCCCAGCACTCGGGAGGCAGAGCCAGGCGGATCTCTGTGAGTTCGAGGCCAGCCTGGGCTACCAAGTGAGTTCCAGGAAAGGCGCAAAGCTACACAGAGAAACCCTGTCTCGAAAAACCAAAAAAAAAAAAAAAAAAAAGACAGGAAAGGCCGGTGACTTCAGCAGAAGTTTTGCCATTTAACTATTACGAAGGCAGTCCAGTTTTAAAATCTTGCTTCGGTAGGAAGTTGTTTCTACTCGGAGTTCTGTACAGTTCTGCAGACTGCTCTGGCCATTACTCTGCTGAAACTGAGCTGTTCCACTGTTCACCCAACAAGTCTCGTTCCTTTGCTACCATGTTTATAAAGAAAACAAAAATGGTCCACAGAACACAGAATGTCTGCACGGTTTTCACCACATACTTTCCCCGCCCAACAAACATCTTGTCTTGTTTTTAATAATAACCTGTGCTGTCTGTACCAGTACCGCTTCCTAGTTTTCATTCAGTGATTTTAGCACAAGATAATGGAAGCCAAGCCAAGCCCATCCTTCCTCGTTACCGTTAGATTGAACCATTTTGTTCCTTGTGCTCCCTACCATCTGAATAAGGTTGTTTGCTTTTTAAGGAAATCATTTTCCTCCTACTAGTATGCCATTGGTTGCATAGTTCATAAGCAGAGGGATACACCATTGGGAAACACCTTTCTTTCTCCAATTTGTTTCTCTCCTCTCTCAACCCATCTCTCCTTTTCTTCTTAACTATTCCCTTCAATTATAGCTTCCTTATAATAATAATTATAATAATAATAATAATAATAATACAAATTTTAAAGCTTATAAAAACACTCCTGTTATTATTGTTGCTGAGAGAGAATCTCACTTTGTAAGCAGTTAGTCTGGCCAGGCTGGTCTTAAGCTCAGAACATTTCTCCTGTTTCTGCCTCCCAAATTTTAGGTCTACAGACAGGAGCGACCATAACTGACCAAATGGCTTTGTAAGATATATTTACTCGTAGGAAATGGGACATATAACCTTTTGAACCAGTGGTTCTCAACTTTTCTAATGCTGCAACCCTTTAATGTAGTTCCTCATGTTATGGTGACCCCCAACCATAAAATTATTTTCATTGCTACTTCATAACTGTAATTTTGTAAAGGTAGGGGTTGAGACCTACATCTTTGAATTCTGAGATACAATCTTTCAAATAATAAATGTTCTGAAAATTTAGCAATAAGAATAAAAGTTTTAAATTAGAGACAAAGCTGGAATGCTGGCTGGATTGCTTTCCCTAGCTTGTGTGTTATGGTATTCTATGGCACTAACAGTTTTGAATTTTATTTAAATTGTTTGTTCTAAGATGTCAAATAGCTTGGTAATTACAACGACAAAGATAAACTCAAGTGCAGATCACCTAGCCCTTGAGTTGTCAAAACTGGGTTTGGAGCTAACATTCTTAGCATGAACTATCTTTGTACTAAGAGGTCCTGTAAAGATCCTATGAAGAAGCTTTCAGTGGACCCAGGATCATCCTTTGAATGAACTACAAGTGGTTGAACATGCTGTGACTGTTCTAATGTGAATATATAGGAACTGGGTCAGCTTTACAAGGGTGTCGGAAGCTTGGTGGTTGTGTTTGTAACGCCTCATTTGACAGAAAGTTCATATGATTCTCAAGTGTTGAGATGACTGGTAAAGTAAGCAGATCGCCTGCAAACGTTTGCCAGCGGTAACTGCCATCAATGAAATGGTTAACCCCCAAGGCTAAATTCATTTTTTTAAAAAAATGTGTCACATCTACCTGTTTTAGATTGGCCTGTGTTTTTAAATGGAAGAATATCATATTAGTAAAGAAAATTAGACTTGATGATTTTAAGAATAATTTAAGCTTTACTCATTTTCACGGGGCATAACTGTGCAAATTTACTATGACTGAGAAAAACTTTTATCCTGAGTAAAAATGGATATAAAGGTTTTATAAAATTAACCTTGCTTGGACACACTTTATAGAAAGTTTTGACGATTTTACTGTTCAGATCAAGCTTTTGAAATTGTTCAGTTTGTTCTGAAAATGTGTTTATAGTGTCTCTCCAACATGGTCTTCAATTTATGTTCATCTGTAAATGGGTTTGCCGTGGAGAAAAGAATAATTACCCCATACAGTGATGGATGGTATACCATTTCAGGGTCTGTGTCCTTACTTTCTGGTGTTCAAGAAACCTTATAAAAATAACTTTACATTGTTAGTTTTGAAGATAGGAGTTATGGAGTTCTATGACTGATCAAAAAAAATATTTGAAAAATCATCAACATCAACATTCCTTCTGAATTGACTTGCACTAGAAAAACATTCATGATAAACTATAACTCACTGTTTTGTGTGCTAGAAGATAATTCGTGAGCCACACTCCTAAGAACTTGAGAAAGTGACAGAATACGATTAGCAATTCAAGTGCTTTTATGTATGTATATGGAGACTTAGTGTCGTAAATAAGAAAGTGGTGTGTGTAGGAGGAATAATCACCTCCTATCTACCCACAGACTTCCTTAGGCAACAAATACTGAGGAAGAAAAGTATTAAAGCAGCCTCTGCTCAAGATCTAAGGCTGCGTGGGTGCTGGAAGGATCCTTTAGCCTCTGCTTTTCTGCATCCTCAAGCTATATTATAAGGACAAGGTTTTGAATATTTTCCGCTATTCCCTTCTAAAGTGCTTTTGGATTGCTTCTGTTCTCATCAAATATGTAAAGATAAAAGGTCCATCCATAAATGAAACCCATATCATTTTCTTGTTGTTGTTCTTTGTTTTGTTTTTGTTTTTGTTTTTGTTTTTTGAGACAGGGTTTCTGGTGTAGCCCTGGCTATCCTGGAACTTGTAGACCAAGCTGTCTTGGAACTCACAGAGATCTGCCATGCACCTGCCTCTGCTTCCTAAGTGCTAGGTTTAAAGGTGTACACCACCACTTCTGGGCTGAAACCCATAGCTTAACACTTAAAATATTTACAAATGTGCTGTCCTGTTGTAAATGAGGCAGAATCCACAATCAACGTTTAATGACATCTTCTGAAAGGTCTACAGTATTTTCAGAATTAAATATGTATCTGAGATACATGCTATAGATACAATGGTATATTGTTATTTCATGAGAACAAGTAAGCACTTAGCAAATATACACACTCTTGAGTTCCACATCTCTAGGACAATCTCATTGTTCTGTTTCTTCAGAAGAAGTTTCCTTATATTCAAGCTGGCTTCAAACTTATGATCCTCCTGCCTCTGCCTCATTTTCTGATATTACAGACACAAATTACAATAGCCTGCATCCAAGAGAACTTTTAAATAGATTAATATTAGAAATGCACAATAGCAAGTTGACTTTATATCTGGTATTTGTGTAATTCATATGAATTTCATGGTAATTAATATTATGATAACTTTAAAGCAGAAAGCCAATTAATATTTGTTTTTACTGAGTGAAAAACTCCCCTTTCCAGTTACCTTTAGATAATATTCCTCAAGATTTCAATAATTAAAATATTTACTTCATATACAATTTGGCACAAACAAGAGAGGATTACATTGCAAGAAAAATATAAATCTCAGCTACTAGTGCTGACCAAGTGGGTTGATAAAAACTGATGTACTACTATAAGAAGTTTAGGGACTTGAAAGTTATTTTAAAGCACTTTGTCTTCCTCGTGTGAATTGGTTGATTTGAAGTCTGGTATTACTTAGGTACTGTGGTAAGATTTCTGGCATCTATGATGCCAGTCATGACCGTTTTATTATGCTCAGGGAGATTTCATATTAATTCTCCTCTCTGCACACAATGGGAGAAGTTATGATGCTGATTATAAAAGGGAATAATCCCCTGCAGAAGTAAAGTGTTAAATACACTGGAGATAAAAGAAATGAATATTCATTTCATAAAATGCTTTTATGTAAGAGTTAAGTAATTTTCCCTTCCATGGTGCTGCACCCCTCCCTGGCCTCCACAGCATTCTTGTGCCTTCTTCGGTTACTGCCACAGTCGAGTCTGGCACACACAATCTCCTTCACCGTGACTTTTCCCCCCTTGGGTTCACACTGCAGCCGAAGTCTGACAGACAATAGTGGTAAGCAGCTCCAGCCAGAAGAGTGATTCAATAAAGAATTCCAGCAATTGCGCAAGGTTTGAGGTCTCCCCAGGCAATCCAGTCCTGTCTTTCATCTTCCACACCCAAGTGCCGCTCTTCTGCCTAGAAATGGGCATGTAGCCATCTAAACCCCAATTAGAATCTTGACTTGTGTGGCTCAGGATCCATCTTTCTTTCTCTTTACCCGCCCCTCCCCCCCAAAAAAAAAACTAACAATACGGAGATAGAATAAGGAAATAGAAGCAGAATGAATGAGGAAGGTGTAATGGATGGCAACACTGGGAAAATCTAGGAAGAAGACAGAAAGACAAACAATGAGGATGGCGGAAAGACAAATGGAGGAGAGAGAAGCCTTGGCTATGCAGATGGCTGCAGAGTAGTTTGTTTTCATGTACAAATACCATTTTACAAATCAAGATTATTTTTCTTAAAATAGAGCAGTGATGGTTTCTGAAGGTCCATATTGCCTGGGAAAGCGGAGTGAATGCTGCAGACTTTTCCAGGTGATCCAGTTGGGTTTCTAAAAACAACAGCGAAAGGAAGTTAATCATCCCATGCAGTATGGTAGAAGTGGTTTTGAATTCAGTATCCAGAGGTCTTCAGTCTAGATTCTTAATTGGCTTGAATGATATCTATTAAGATTTTTTTTTCTGTACTTTCAGTCTCCTTGGAGAGTCATTCATCTTAGTGTTTAAACAGGCTCCTCCCACTTAGGGGAGGATGAACACAATAATCTGAAGCAAAGAACTTTGCACTCTATGAAATTAGAGATGGAGATACAGGAATTCCTGCCACCTTTTGTTCCAACTCCTGTTTTCTCTGAGAACACGATTGCTATAAAGAGTTCAATTAGAATAACTTGAATTGTTTAATTAGTAGTTTTAAGTCTATGACTTGAAAAGGTTGATGCTGGGCTGGGCGTGATGGTCCACACGAGTAATCCCAGCACTCTGAAAAGCTGAGGCAGGAGGATCAACAGAACTACACAGCAGGTTCTAGGTTGGCTTGGTCTATGTAGCAAGACTCTCTTTCAAAACACAAAACAACTGTAATAACAATAGTATTGATTCCATGAAAACAACTGTGACTCCAGTACAGTTTTCTCTATTTAGCAAGACAGTCAGCTCGACACATAGAAGGAACAGAAACCACAGGACTGAAGCATAGGTTGGATGAGAAACACCCAGGGAAACTATGATTATACAAGATATGGAAGAAAAAAAGCATAAAGATCTCAAAAATAATTGTTCTTATGTTGAAGTGGCGGGGTATTGCCTCTACTAAAGATCAAATGAAAAGGTGGAAGGGATATCAATATGGGCTAGTCAATATATTTACAAGAAAATATTCCCCATCAGGGCTGTAAGCATTGCCATTTTTAAAAGAGACTATGAGGCTTTTGGAAATGCAGTGTTTTAATGTAAGTAGGAAGTAGTACTCCAGTTCTTACCAATGTCCAAGTATGAGTTAACTAAATCTATAAGCATACTTAAATAATTAGTTGTATATGTTTTATGGTTTGAAAATATCACCATTATAACATTAATTTTTTTAAACACAACAAGAATGTGTGGATGCATATAAAAAGGATGGCCATCCTAACCATACCCCAGATACAGTAACTATGGTAACTAACCCAGTCCTTAAACTTCAAGAAGGCAGGCAACTATAGACTTCAGCATTAGTCTACCTTTCGGAGCAGTCTTGCAATAGCTATACCAGACCTCATTTTCTATGTTTACATAAATTATAAGTTTTACAAAAACTCTTAGGAAAATTGATTATCTTATCTTTTCTCCTCTTCCATGATCACTTTTCCCTCTTAAACCACATGTTCTTTTCAATCAGAACACAAAACATGTGGGTTTATGTTGCTGTCTTACCGTTGTATTCTCACTTCAAGGCATAAGATTGGTATCTGTTTTCTTCTATTACTTTCCCCTTTATTCTCCATGTCATCCTTCTTCTAAAATTTTTCTCTCTGTGGTATTTGGTAACCTTTACATTTTTGATGACATACGTATTTTGAAGATGAGAATAACATGGCAAAGCAGCAGTTCACAGCACAACTTCAGGACCACAAGGCTATGTAGACTGGACCATGAAGTTTAGTGAATGGTGCCTTAGAATAACCACATTTATAAGAGGAAGGATGGGGAGAGAAAGGCTTTGGATTGGTACAGTAGATAAAAGCCAGAGCACAGCCCAGCCGGAGTTCCCAAAATGGAAGAACCCTGCAAATTGTCCTCAGCAGGGATGATGCGATCAGGCCTTGATGTTCCATATATCCCACACGGGACTCACAAAAGGTAGAGTAAGTTAAGCCAGTTGGTTTTCTTTGAGAACATATCTAGCAGAAGGAAGGACTCAAATGTGAGCTCTCCAAGTATACCACTCCCAGGGGTGAGGAGGGAAAGGCATGGACATTGTACCAAAATATCCATTATTAATTTGATGGAGAGCAAATAAAAAAAATTATCCTTTTAGAACTTATTTAATGTGAAGAAACAAAAAATAGTAAGGAAGGATATAAGGAATAATACAGCAGCTCATGAAGGCTATGTGGAAGGGGGGACATTGGTGACAGACATGAGGGCATTGCCAGTGTGGGGGATAATTAAGAAGGCCTGAGGTGACAGAAGAGACTGGAGGAGCAAAGCTTGTTGATGAGCAAGGGAAGGACATACATGAACACGCAATGCCTAGAATATCCTAAAATCACGGCTGTTGATAGGCTAGTGTGACGAGGTATTTGGTTAAGGGTGAGGGAGGTTGTTTAATGATGCAAAGATATGTCACATGTCTATGTTGCATTTGTTTAACTCTGAAGCTGTGTTACCCTGTGCCTGTCTAAAACCCTGATTTGTCTACTTAAGAGCTGAACGGCCAATAGCAAGGCAGAAGAAAAGACAGGTGGGGCTGGCAGGCTGAGAGAATAAATAGAAGGAGAAATCTGGGAGGAGGAGAAGAAAGAGCAAGAGAACAAGGAGAGGAGGATGCTAGGGGCCAGCCACCCAGTCAGCCATCCACACAGACAACCATGGAATAAGAGTGAAAATAAGGTTACAGAAAAGGAAAAAGCCCAGAGGCAAAAGGTAGACAGATAATTTAAGAAAATCTGGCTAGAAACAAGCCAAGCTAAGGCCAGGCATTCATAAGAAATAATATCTCTGTGTGTGATTTATTTGGGAGCTGGGTGGTGGGCCCTTAAATGGAGCCAAGAGAGCGAAGAACTAAAACAACCAACAACATTTTGGCACCCCACTTTGGGTGCCAAAATGTTGTTTTTCATTAAATACAGTGGCTGCCTCTTAAGCAACTGCTGTGCTAATCAGCAGCTGCATCTCTGCTGCTTCCCAGTGGTGTGGCCACAAGGGCCACAGCCAGTGGGAATTCTGTTCCCTCAGGCACCAGCTCTCTCAAGGCCACTAAGGGAAACTTTATCTAGATCTCTACCCCTCTACAGAACTCAGGATTCAAAGGTTAATGTAGTTAACCTTCTCTTCTTGTTCACGTCTCCTAAAAGACCAACACACTTCTGCTCCTCCCCCACTTAAGAACCCTAGCTAGGCATGGTTCCTCCCTACCCACTCCTGCCAGCTATTTGCTGATTCAGCCTCCTGACCACTGGTTAATTTTATTTAATGAAGCAAATATAACACATCTTTGCATCATTAAACAAATATTTCACAGCATAAACAAATGTAACACATCTTAAAATAATATTGTACAATAGGAGTTGGAGCAATGACCTCACATATGGTCCAAAAGAAGTTCATCTCTACATGAGTTGAGGGTCTAGAAAGGGCTGATGACTGAAAAGGGCAATTAGATCCATTCTCCAGGCATTAATCCTCTGTGCTGAAGTTGGGGAAGAGGCAGGGAGATGTGTGCAAGTAAATGATAAATATAAGGTCTGCAGAGATCGCTCAGCAGTTAAGGGTGCTGCTTGATGTTCTTGAAAAGGTCCCAGAAGCCTGGTTACCCCTGCCATGTTGCTCACAGCTATCTAACTCCACCACTGTTGTCTGGCCTATGTGGACATCTGCACACATGCACACACACATACACATACACACACATGCACACACACACATACACACACATACATACATACATACACATACACACACACACTCTCACACGCATGCACGCACACATGCACACATGCACATACACACACACATACGCACACACACATATGCACACACACACATGCACACACACACATACACATACACACACATGCACATACACACATACATACATACATACACATACACACACACATGCACATACACACACATACACACACACATACACACACACACACACACACACATGAATAAACAATAAGATAAATCTTATTTACAAAAAAGGTAAAGTTACTGCTGTCTGGTTGTAGTTGACTTTGAAGAGGCTGTGATGTATTCTGTGTCTGTCCTAGACACACCCATCTGCTACTCTGATGTATATTGTCTTTAGTGACTAAAATCCTAGATTTTGATGTCATCAAATATAATGTTCTTTTTATTGGAGGTTTAATTTAAGATGCAGTTTTTCAGATTTGATAGTTTTAAGCAAGCAGAAAATTCTCTTATTTCCAGACGATATTTATGGCAAAGGAATGTCCCTGCATGCTGCAATGCATGCCCAATTGCATTGACTTGGTTTCAAATTTGGATTTGAAAATGTAGCTTTTTTTTTCAGTGTACTACATGTACATACATATTGTACCATATGATTTCCAATGTGTACTTACCACAGAACAATTTCATTTTCTCTGGCAAATTACACACTTGTTAGAGCTGAGGGAGTCTAAAAGAAATCTAGAATTAAACAGAAAACAATATATTTAAATGATGTTAGCATCCTGTTTCAACAAGTGAAGCCTAAAGAATTATTCCAGTGCTCTTCAGTTAGACTGATTCTGAAAACAAAGAAATAAAAACCCAAAATTTGTCATTGTGGATGTGCTGCTGGTCTCTCTCAGAGAAGAATAAAAGAATAATTAGCTGCATATTCATATAATGTTGGCTCTATGCTCTGAGGAGGTGTTCTGTAGATCAACTGGGTCCATAAATAATATCACTTATAATGTAAATTTTTCTCTCATTTTCCAGTCGTATTTTTACTCTTGTATTTTAGGGCATGACTAATTGGGATGCTGTTTTATTATTTTCTTATTTTGGTGAAGGTGGCAGACAAAATCTCTTATAGGCACCATCAGTTAGAAGGGTCAATCATTTCTATATCTGCACAAGATGGTGCTCTGTAGGCTTAATTGGTCCTGGCTCTGCTGAGAAATTTTACATAGCCATGTGAGCAGTGAGATAGAGTGAGTATCCTTTCAGACGGTAACTGCCCTTTCCAAGGACTGTGACACACAAAGCAAAAATAAGTCCTTTAGCAAGTAGGATTTCTGACATATTGATTTAAATGCTATTGGCAGCAACTTAATGAAGGACACATTTGATTGTAAAGTGCTATCAGTTCTGACTACTCACAATGTAGTATGTGGTCGAATCCTCAAGAGCTGGAGAGTTTCACAATATTCAGGATTTTGTTCAGTTACTCAAAAGACAACCATCACCACAGTTTGAGTGTGGTTATCTTTGAAAGTAGGTGTTATTTTTAAATATAATTAAACAGAAACACAGCTGGCAGTTAAAGAAGGAGTCACTAGCAGAGTTATTTTACTGCATCTTAAATAAGGGGATGACATTAAATACATATATCCTGGAAGCTCATCTTCACACTCCTTTGAAGACTAGGCTGCCCAGCCACATCCAGGCATCAATTCCAGACCCCCCCCCCCGACCTTTCACTAAGAGAGTTCCTTATGCCAGGATCTGGTTCAAAATAGGATGCGGCAGAGGTAGACAACAAGTTCAGTGTTATATATTAGCACACTGTGGATTTTCTATTGAGAGTTCTCAGGTCTGTGTCTCCAGACCCTCCACCCATCTCCTGTCATAACCCTCAGCAGGCGTCTCTTGTCTGCAACACTTGGAAAGAGCTTCTTCACTGGAATGTCTGCTCCCAGACACCTTATCCTAAAACATTTCTTCTAGCACACTCAGAATATGCATAGGAAATACTCACCTGAGTATACTATTCTCTCAGAAGTGGCTGTCCATCTTCTTTTGATTAAAACGCAGTCATCCTCTCAGGTTATACAAAGACCTCAACATCTGTCCAGTGTCTGCCTCTCCAACCTCATACACTCATGTTTTTCGCCTTAGACTTGGCTCATCAGTGTTCTTTTTCACTGATGGGGAAACAGCATCATTCGATTTCATTCTATGTCTCATTGTTGTTCCTTCCTCTTCTACAAATGCTTCTCAAGTATTTGGCTAAATATCGTTTATATTCCAAAATAAATTGTGGATTATGGTGACATCTGGGGTCTCCATGGACTCTTATCAAAGGATAGGTAACTTACCAAACTTGCAGTGGCCTCTTTGAGAGGTTTCTTTGACCTTGGAGAACAAAGGCCAAAATATGGGAAGTATATATATATACTCCGAAGTGCTGGGATTAAAGGCATGCACCATCACCACCCAGCTTCTAAATTCTTTTTTTTTTAAAGGAGCTAAACATGAAGGGCCTTTTATACTAAAAGATCTATGTATTTATTTTAACTTCATAGATTGAAAAACAACAAAAACATTATTGTACTTTTTCCTCCAAAACTCTTTATTGTCCTTCATAAATATCTTTCATATGAGCACAGTATTGCAGTATATATATATATATAGTATGTGCGTATAAATATATATTTATTTATTATATAAATATATATACACATATATTACAGTGTGTTTGTGTGCATGTATATGTGTGTGTGCGTGTGCATGTGCGTGTGTGTGTGTGTGTGTGTGTGTGTGTGTGTGTGTGTGTGTGTATGCCACAGTGTACCTGTGGAGGTTCAGGGAAACCCTGCAGGAGATGGTTCCTTCTTGTCATGAGGAGTTGAGAGGGAAGTCAGGTCATCATGTTGGTGGCAGAATCTTTGACCACTGAATCATCTTGCTCAGTGCTTAGCTGTTCTTTGTATTTCATTTATCTATTTTAGTTCAGGCCCCTAAGCTTTTTTTCTGTTTTCTTTTCTTCTTCTTTATCATCACCATCATCATCATCATCATCATCATCATCATCATCATCATTTTGGCTTTTAGAGACAGGGTTTTTCTGTGAGCCCTGGCTAGCATGGAACTCACTCTGTAGACCAGGCTGGCCTTGTACTCACAGTGATCCACCTACCTCTGCCTCCGAAGTGCTGGGATTAAAGGCATGCACCATCACCACCCAGCTTCTAAATTCTTTTTTTTTTAAAGGAGCTAAACATGAAGGGCCTTTTATACTAAAAGATCTATGTATTTATTTTAACTTCATAGATTGAAAAACAACAAAAACATTATTGTACTTTTTCCTCCAAAACTCTTTATTGTCCTTCATAAATATCTTTCATATGAGCACAGTATTGCAGCCATGCTCCAGTTTCAGTTACGGTGTAGAAAGACAGCAGAGAAGAACCTGAGGAATTAGGCATGATCACAGTACAAATTAAACCAGCCTCAGAAATAAGCACCAGTTTCCATACACAGGATCTAAGGAATGTCAAGGAAACCCCATAGGAACTTTGCAAAAGCAGGATGTATCTCCTTTACAATTTATTTATTTATGTTCCATAAAGTATATGTTTACTGGTTTTCTTTTAAATCAGCACATCAAGAAATAGGTTTCACAGTAGTATCTTCATACCATGTTTGTGTTGATTCTCCATTTCCTTCCTTTATCTTTGAAGATCACAGGATCTGATACCATGACCTGGACATGTTCACTTACAATCAACCTCATTTTCCTACAAGTGGTGTGTGGAGGAAAAATAATAGAAGTTATTCTATGACTCTAGTTAGTTAGTTTAGAGGTAATTGAGATGATTTTACCCTATGTGAATACTTTATTCTGTAGCCAAATTACTTATTAAAATACCAAATGGCTTGGACAGAAAAATAGCATCCCTTGGAAATCCACTTGATGCTTTCATTTACTTTGGCATTGAATCGGTGGTGAGTGGAGCTGTTTTCTGGGTTTCCAAAGAACTACAGTGATTACCTTTCATGAATGTGCTTTGGCAACCCAATAATACTACTTGGGATATGAGGCATTGGATGTTACTTATATCCAGTCTCTTTCCAGAGAAAGTGCAGCACTCTGTGAGATTCTGCTTGAAGTTATGAAATAGGCAAAGACATAGACAGAGGGAGACCAGAGCCCCTGCATGACGCCAGTGAGATTCTAGTACAAATTGTTGTAGAGGAAGCCTTGTCGTCATCATCATCATCATCATCATCATCATCATCATCAACCTGGAAGTAAAGCCTCTGTCAGCAGAGCCCGAGAGAACAGGACCGGCCCGGAGTCGGTGTTTGATGGATGTAAGGACAGTGACTGTGCCGGCAGAGCCGAGGTCAGGCAGAATGGCTACGATTAATCCCTGTGTGTGTAAATATAGAGGGTCACTGTTCTACACCCCACATACTGCTAACTAAGGCTCTCAATGCAGATGGACAGGCGTACAGAGCAGACATCCCTCCTCCATCCTCAGTCATTCTGCTGCTTTGTACACTAACTTCAAGTCAAAGCGCATTCCCCACCCTCCGGCTTTTCTCCCTCTCCCTCCACCTCGTAAACAAGTGGAGCAAAGGTTGGAAACCTGTGCTCAGGTATAAAAGATACCTGTGAAGGATGAAAAAGGCAAGTTTGGGGGAAGAATTACAACAGAGGTCTTTTCAACACAAAATGCCACAAGGAGAAAACAGTGCGCTCAATATTTTAAAGAAGAGTTCCAGCTTCAAAAGTTTTAGGTTGTGTCAGAGTTGCCAACACTGTGTTGGTTTTATACATTTTAACTCCTGATGTTTCTTTCCATATTATCAACACAACACTTACTTACTAAATGCATGTCTCCATTTGATTGTTGCTCTGCTTGCAATACCTAAGTGTTAAGAGCAACAATGTGCTTTAAATATAAATGTGCATTCTAATTTTTCTGCTGTACACACACTTTGTCACTCATAACAGATAGTGTTTGATATTAGCCAGTATATATTTCACTAGGAAGCCTAGGCTTTATTATTACCAGGCAGAATGGTCAACATCAATGACCTAGTGTGTGGAGTGAGTCTAGCTAGACGACTTCCCCTAACCAGGCAATTTAAAGTGTTTTCTGAGGATCGTAAAAACCTCCGGGTGCTATTCAGCCAGAGGCTGTCCATGTAAGTGTGGGTGAAGAATGCCGATGTGACTCCTGAGAAGTCACACGGAGGTGGCTAACTGCTTGCAGTTTGCCTGGAATGTTTACACTTTTAGCACTGATAATCCTGCCACCTGGAGGAAACATGACTGATCATTTTAGGGCTGAGAAGTCTCCCAGAAAGGGTGGTACATTTGTGTAAACGCCCACCTCCTGTGTGTGTGTATGCGCGCGCATGCATGTGTGGATATATTAAGAAGATGTGAACATATTATTTTTAGCTTAAAAAAATCCCTACATTATTTTGATACCATTTTTTCCCCTTCCCTAACTCCTCTCAGATACTCTTTGCCTCCCCACCCACCTCCCGAGCTTCATGTTCTTTCTCTCTATGGCTAAAAAAATACCCAAAATCAAAAACAAACAAATAAAATTATTTATTTATTTATTTTTTTTAAAGATGATCAGGGAGTTTGTTGGCAAGATTTTTCTCCCTGACAACTAGGAATACCTCGATGAAAGAGAAACAAAGCAAAATGTTTTTCCCTGAGGTGTTTCCCTGGGACGCAGTACCAAGAAGGACTTGAGAAAGTTTGGAATTCTGAATGGGCTCTTTTGAATGTTTTAGACAGTAGTATATGAGGACAAAAAGAAAATGCAAATGTTGGAAGCTCTCATGTTTGACAATTCTCCTGAGTAACAAAGGTAGAAAATGCTGCTTAGTCCAAGAACCATTGGGAAGAGGAACAGCACTGGACTAAATTCACAATGGTCTCTGCTTCTTATGTGTATGTGGGTATGTTTTTCTTTCTCCTAACCAGTTTTCCAATAGACTTCTTTTTTAATTGAAAATTAATTTTTTTCATACTGTATTTCTCATCATGGTCTCTCCTTCCCCAACTGCTCCAAGATCCTCTCCACCTCCCCACCTATTCAACTCCATACCTTCTCTCTCTCTCTCTCTCTCTCTCTCTCTCTCTCTCTCTCTCTCTCTCTCTCTCTCTCTCAAACAAAGAGGCAAACAAAAAGCAAAGAAATCAGAATACAAGAGAAAAAGAACACAGTGAAAACAGAGGAAATACACACACAAGCAAAACCCATAAAAACATGAAATTTCAAACCATAATGCACAGGCAAAAGACTAGTATGGCGGGGGGTGGGGGGACCCCAAAACAAAAACAACAAGCAAACAAACTCAAACAAGGTGACATGAGGCAAAAACTTTACAATAATACCATTGAACTGATTTTGCATTCATTGGCCATCTACTGCTGGGCATGGACCTACCCTTAAACATGGCTGGGATACCCAGGGAGACTCCATCGAAGGAAACGAATTTTTCCTTTGCAAGCAAGTATCGGTTGGAAATAGCTTCTTGGTAGGAGATGAGAGCTCTTGTCCACTTGCCCTTCTGAGCACTGAGACCCTGCCTGGCTTGAACCTGTGCATTCTGTCTCTGTGGGTTCGTATATCTAAGCCTGGCATGATAGCACAGGCCTGAAACCCCAGCATTCTGGAAAACGAGACCTGAGGACATCACTTCTGAGAGCAGTGAATAAACAATACATAAAAGGCATGAGTGAGCAATGGCACCACTTTGGAAGACAGCACTCCCACTCGTTTGCTTTCTGGTTGCCGTGTTCTGAGTAGAGCCCTCCCTGCCACACGGGGTTGCCGAGCATGTGGAGACATGAACGACCAACTCTGTCTCCTTGGAGCACCACTTAATCCTCAGACTAGAGGCATTTTAAGTCACGAGCTTGAAATTTGATTTCTACACAAATATTTTTACAGCGAAAATAATTCTTTCTCCAGAACTTTCACAAATATTTACTGGTCTTTGTTCAGATTTGTAGGGCAGTTCTCCTCTGATGGTTCTGTAGAAATAAATTCTGAAAAGTGGGGGGAGAGTAATATGAGCAGGTAGGAAGCATAGGGTGGGTAACAAACATTTTGCATTTTTGCAAAAAATTCTTATTCAGAACCTATTTGTATGCAACCTATTTGTAAATTTTATTTTTAACTTTGTAGCCAACGATAAACAAACACCCTGACTAAACACACTAAAAACATTCCCCACTGCATCATGAAAAAGAGGCCAGTGTCTTCTCTATCAAAGCAGTTACAATGAGACCCTGAGCACTGTGAACCAAAGGACCTAACAACAGAACTTATGCAAGAGCCTCTGTTATACTACACAGTGTTCAAAATGTATTTGTTTATAACAGAACTTGCTTCTATCTATCTATCTATCTATCTATCTATCTATCTATCTATCTATCTATATCTACTTATCTCTGTATCTATCTATCATCTGCCTGCCTGCCTATCATGTGTGTGCATGTGTGTGCACAGTCTTAGCATATGGAATATGTTGATAATGATGACAGAATGTCTTTTGACAAAACTTCTAATTTATGTCCCCCTAGGACAATACCATATAAATACATTGGTTGCTTAATACTTCCTGAAGTTATTGTGATGGTAAAAAAAAATAAATGGAAAAGTGCTTGAAATAATATTTAGGCACATTGCCTTCAAATTGGGCAAATGAAAACACTGATAAAACATTGAATGGTCTGATTGTTTATAGTCATGTATTAAGTGGCTGACATAATTTCCAGGAACACGCATCATCTCCATTTTCAATTGTGAAAAGAAGAGCAAATATTGTTTGTGCAACATCATCGTGTATGCTTAGGGACCAAGCCAGCAAATATACCAGCCTCCGTGGACTCAAAAGTTTCCCTTTCCTTCATTGTTTCGTGTGTAAATTGTCATGCTTAACATTGGGGACTTAAAATAGAATGCTATAATCTTTCATAGTAAGCTTTATTAATGTGATCGCAAGTAAGTTGTTACTGTTAAACGTAAGATTTTTAATAAATCAGCAAATGTGTATGAAATACTTGGGTACAAGTTATGGGAGCACGTGTACATGCACACACACACACACACATACACAAACTCTTTTCATTCTGAATGTCCAATATGGTAGTGTGATTGATTGTATACAACTTACTAGTTGGTTATTCTTTGTGCTTTCTTTGTATTGGTGACGTTGTCTGTGTCATACTTTTTGCCACCCAAGTTTAAGAGACAAAAAAAAAAAAAATGAGTAGGAATACTTCGGAAAGTGATAATTGCTTTTCAGAAAGTACAGCAGGTGCTAGAAGGCAAAGCCTCTGTTGTGCAAAAAGAATGAAATATCAGCTCTATTATGAGAAGGAGACAAGGCCTATAAAGGTATAGAGACAGGATGCTCCGGACAAAAGCCAAGTCTAGTCCCTATGTGTAAGTCATGTAGCTTGAAGCCCCGCCTCCTGGAGTCTTGGGCCTTTGAGAACTTAGTTCCTTGTTGGTGGTGCTGACTGGGGAGGCTGAAGAGGTGTGTCCTTGTTGGAGGAGGTGTGTCACTGGAAGAGGACTTTCAGAGTTTAAGGACCAGTGTCTGTTGGGTCTGCATTCTCTTCTACTTGCTTGTCATCAAGATGCAAGCTCTTGGTTACAAACTCCGGCTACCATGCAGCTGCTGTTATCAGGGAGTCTTCTGGAAATGGAAGACCAAATAAACTCCCCTCTGAACATTGCCTTGGTCATAGTGCATTATCATGGTCATAGGAAAGTCACTAAGACACTACCCAAGATCCTAGTGAAATACACCTGAGTTCAGCACCTGCACAGCAACTGAGCAAAAAATATCCAGCTGAGTGGAGAAGGGCTGAGAACTTTGAGCTTTGGTTGACTGGGATCATGGGAAAAGTTTGAAGGAAGGGCAGTCTCTTCTATATGTTTAAAGGGTTGTTCCAGCCTCCATGTGGAGAATGAATTGCATTTGGGGCAATATTAGAAACAAGACAGCCAGGCAGAGATGATCTCAGTGGAACAGGGCAGGGTGACCCTGGCCAAGCAGAGCATTGGCAAATGGGCGGGAGAGGGGGTAACAGAGAAATTACTTTCTACTCACTCATTTGGCAGCGTGGGTGTGAACAAGTGCTACTTGCTGAAGTAATGAAGTATATGGATGCTTGGGAGGTAGAAGCAGAAGGATCAGGTGCAAATCATCATCTATGACTGAGTAATGAGTTCAGGCCATCCTGGATATGGATATATGAGGCCTTGTCTCAAAAAAGGAAAAGGAAAGAAAGCAAGGAAGGGAGGGAGGGAGGGAGGGAGGAATTAAGGTTATTTGGAAAAGTGTAGGGAGAAAGATAATAATCTCATCTCATTTTGCACACCCCAGGTCCTCCACACACGTTCAACACAAACCAACATGCAGGATTAGTTTTAAAACACAAACATGCCTCATAAAGAGCATCATTTAAGAACCACAGCCGTGTGCTGAGCCCATTATATCCATTGAAGGCAATTTTCTCTGGCTTCAGAGGCAAAGAGATTCATGTGCTTGTGAGTTTGCAGTTGGTTGCTTTTCAATAAAGCCTGTGTATACTGATGTTTTTGTTTTTCATTTACTGCTTGAAATGTATACAATTTAAGTATTATCACCGGTATGGCAGCAAAAGGTAAAATACAGAAATAGAGAGCTCAGTAATTTGGCTTTTAAATGGCTTTATGTATTTATATTCTATGTAGGATATATAACAGATTGTGATAACAGAATCAGTTATAATCAAATTGCAGCCTTACAAATATAGCAGATACCATGAAACAACTCCCTTCTGCTGACTGAGAGTGGGAGTGCCATCTCTTCCACTGTATTTCCTCTGTGACAGCACATCGGCCTCCACACCTTTGTTACATTTCTCCTGTGCTGTTACTGTGAATGTCCTCACAGTAGCACTTTACCTATATTTATCATTGATTCTTGCACATTGGATTTTCTGCTCGGCAGACAACTAATTTGAGTGGCTTGAAATATAAAACGTATGGCTTTCACCTTCGGTGTCCCAGTTCACATAACAATATAGGAGTCATTTCCCAGTGCAGAAAAGCCCAAGGCCCTCAGACTTTGTTCAGCCTCCATGATGCTACATAATTTATTTTATTTCTCTAAAGCCCGCAGCGTTTCTCATGTGCTGTTAAAGGAGGAGACCCATTGTCTGTGTGTAAGCATCACTTCAATTAAGCTCTTCTGGTTGCTCTGTCTGAATGTGAATGCGAACGCGGTCGTCCTGAGAGTGACAGTTGTTTATTTTACTCTTGGTTGTCGCCTAATCTTGGGTGGGGGCTTACAGGTTGACTCAAATATTTATAAACATGTCTTTCGCTTTCTTTCATGGAGATTATTTTAAAGTGAAAAGATGTGTTTTTATGTTTTATTTGCATTGTTGTTTGGTTTTCACAAACTCCTTTGTTTTTATCTCTGGAATTCTAAACTGCCATTCTTTCTTATCCAGCCCTTCCCAGAAGCTAGACCCTTTGATTCCTAAGTGGGAATAGTGTTGTACCAGTAGGGGGAGCTCACACCATGCCTATTCCATGGGTTGGCTTGAACCTAAGTTTGTGGCTTTGTATACTTAAGGGTGGAGCCGTTTTCACTTTAAAGCCAACAGCTAGGAAGGTCTGGAGTAAAAGTTATTTCTTCTGGCTGAAAGATTAAAATGCCTTGGAGTTGTAAATCTCAAATGCATTAACAGTCTAAGTCTTCAGCTAAAGAACTGTCATGCTGTGGTTGAAGTTTTCAGAGAGCTGGAATGGGGAAGCTTGAAAATATCTGAAAAAGTTTCTTTCCTTGGATGTGCCATCAAGTGGCTTCCCTCCATGACCAGTGGCCACAGGACTCAGCCTGAGAGGCTTTTGTGCTGGTGTCTGCCGGTCACCGAGAACAGGGTGGGTGTTGACATGTGGCTGTGGACAGAAAGGGGAGATTAGTTTTCTCAGAAATGTCTTTGGGATCATTTGTTCTTGGGGCTATTCGCATGATTCATGAAATAATAATGGCACAAAATGGAGAGTGAAAGGCACCCCAATCCTGTCTAGCTCTGGATCACCCAAACCAGTAAGGACTCGGAGCCGAGGACTCTGCTGCAACCTTTTCTTCTTCTTCTTTTCTTCTTGTTATTTATGACTCTCCTTTGAGGTATTCGAGTTTTCTAACAAACTGCCCGGAATGTCAGAATCTCTAAGACGGTGAATGCCAAGCTCCTCTTCATCTTATGTTTTCTCTTTGTTCCTTTTGCCCACTTTTGAGCATCTGTCTAATGTCAAACATAAGGATGCCCAAGGCTCTGTTCTGCCCACTGCAAACTCACCATCTAGGGAACTCACCATTCAGTAGACTGGGAGAAAGACATTTCCAGAGTGTGTTTTCTTCATCAGAATAAAAGAACACAGTTGTCTTTAGACGGGCCCACGTACTTGACTTTCAAATCATCACTGAGTCAAGACAGCTGACTAATTGCTTACATTATGTCTAACAAATTTGAAAGTCTGAACTGGAAAGTGTGTGATGCCTGCCTCTGGATGGACATTAATTATGAAATCACTCGTGTCACAGAATTTTCATCTAAATTGCTGTGCCATTTCATAGGTTACATGTGATTGGAACCCTGGTGCGGAAGAGGAAGGGATAATGGGGAGAAGAATGTGAGGTGAAGTAGAAGAGGATGCGGAATGATGGTGAAGGGTTTTCAGGCCTTTACAGTTTCCTTGGGGTGAATGCCACAATTGTCTAGCAATTTCCTAGCAATAAAATAGCTGTCCTGTGGTTGATGAGCCTTTAGCATGACAGAGTGATGACCCTAGACTGGATTCTCAGATTTTAATAGCTTTGTGGTTCCCATAGGGCGAAGCTCTTTTCTCTTTGCTTTCTTTGGCATAAAGTTTCTTCTCTTCTGGGGATCCTCCTGCCTACAGCTCCCTCATCAGTCTTTGATTACTATGACATCATCACGGCTACAATGCCGCTTTCCATACCGCACATTTATTTTTTTTTTTCATGTGTTTTCTTTTAGCTGGGGTAAACTTAACAAAACAAGCTGATCTGTGGACAGTGTTGCCTTACATGTGCATACTAACAGAGCAATGCACAGACGCTGTGAAATCACAGTGTACCTGGCTTTAGCGTAGGATACTCCCTTCCCCCGCCTTGTGCAGGACCCACATTTAGGGTCCTACACATGATTTGGCATTTGTAATAGAATATATATTTTTTCCTAAGGAAGTTCATTCATTGTGTGTGCTTGGGTTCCATAGGGGTTTAGATCTGTCTTTAGGTTTGGTGTCCAGGCATTTCCTCACTTTCCATCGCCCTGCTGCTTTTCCTGTGGCCGTGGCTCTGTGGCCCTGCAGGTAAAAAAGGTGTGCTGCTGCTGGTGCTTCTTTTCGTAGACAGGTTTCAATCTATTTTAGTCTCCTGGGCAGTTCCTTAGTCCAGCATTGTACCAGAAGCCAGGCTATCTGAAAGGCTTTAATGGCTTTGTCAATAATTCTTACAAAACGTGATATCTTAAGCCTGTATCACAAGTGTAGAAATTATAAAAAGATATTATAAGAAAATACTTAAGAAAGTGGGCAGTATTTGAACCAAACAAAGTGGTATTACAAACCATTAATAATATTTATCCAGAAACTCATATCTTAGCCTTAGCTGTGAATTGATACTAAGCTCTTTGTGAAACCTCCAGTTTCCAGATACATAAACTTGCTTGATCTCAGAAATCTAAGGATCTCAGTGTTTTAGAAAGCAGTTCAAACACAGTATCTTGATTTGGTCTGGGCGTGACCTGAAGGGACTGTACTTTAATGGACCAGTCCGGGTACAGTTGCTCGTCCATGCTCATAAGCAGACAGCCTGGGGAGCAGGGGACAATCTATTCTTCAAATGAAAAATTAGTCCCTGTCGTTGCCCTTCTGTCTTGATTTCCTTCTCAGTATTCTGCACACACTACCTCCTTACATACATGCTTGCTTCGAGGTTTCCCTTAACTACATACAGAAGACTCACAGAACATTTTCCACTCTTCTGGGTGGCATTCCCCAAATGAGCATCACCAAGTACGTATTCTATGTCACAGTTTACCTACCGTACAATGGGGACAGACACCAACATGGAATATGATTGCTTGTTCTCGAGAAAGATTTTACACTCTTGGGGAAGATGAAAACACACACATGGACTTCTCAGCCCCAAAGAGAAACACAAGTGGACTTTTAATCCCCTAAGTGTGGCATGCCCTGAGGGAAAGAATAGTTCAACACAGAGTTGTAGCCAGTAGTGAGAACTTCAGAAAGGAGGAGGAATAAGGGGAAGCCTTAAAGGGCCATTTCCATTTTGAATAATTGGACAAATTTTAACATTTGCCAATTTTATATCTTTTTAAAATCCATAAGGTAAACATGTCTTAATGAAAAATGAATAATGTACTATAGACCAATTGTTAAATGGTCTTATTAAATAAAAAAACATGGAGCCAGATATTGGGGTGAAAACCTGACAGATCAGGGAAATAGGAAAAGTCACAAGCTAACCTCACCTCGCCAACTCCTCAGCTTCCAAAAAGACCTACTCCTGTATACCCATGCCTATATGCCTTTCTGTTCTGTTTTCTCATTTGCTCTCTCTGCCCAGCTACATCACTTGCCCTTCCTTCCCAGCTCTGTCACTTCCTATCTGTCTGTACAGACCTCCAGACCTCAGTGGTTGGTACTTGGATTAAAGGCATGTGTTACCATGCCTGGCTCTGTTTCCAGTGTGTCCTTGAACTCACAGAGATCCAGACAGATCCCTGCCTGCCAAGTGATAGGATTAAAAGCATGTGCTACCATTGCCAGACTTCTGTTTAATATAATGGCTGGCTTTTTTTCTCTGATCTCCAGACAAGCTTTATTTATTAGAGCACAAATAAAATATCACCAAAATGCACCATTATTTTTATTTCTCACTACAACAGATAATGATTTTGCTCAATTTTTTATGTCTAAGAAAATATTTGCGTACTGAAGCCTTGGTTTTGAGCCTCTCATGGATTCTAGAAGTAATGAAATATCAAGATATAAATTTTAGTGTCAGTTAAAGATGCTAGAGACAAAATAAAAAGGAAATGCTAATTTTCAATATTGTTATTTAGTCATGGTTAACTGTTATGTTTTGTGATATTATTATGTAAATGCTTTAAAGCAGATTTGAATATATTATTTTCTGCTGAGCATCATGCAATACTACTGTTTAATTATGTTACAAAACAACTATGAGGACTGGGAATGTAACTTAGTTGTTAGCCCTGGGGTCGTCCAGCCATTCACAGAATCCAGGTGGTGGCGTCTACCTTTCTAAACCTAGTTCTTTAGGAGGTGGAAGTAACACATCCTGACTGTGATGGTTACTTTTACATTTAAACTTGCTACAGTATAATCACCCGAGGGGAGAGCCTCCTTTGAGGAATTGTCTAGATTGAGTCGCCCTGTGAGCATGTCATGTTTTAATGTTAACTAATGTAGAAAGACACAACCTACTGTGGGCAGCACTATTCCCTAAGCAGAGGGCCCTGGACTCCATCATTAAAAGGGGGGATGGGAGCAGAGGGGAACAGACCAGCAGCATGGCTGCATTCTTTTCTCCTTCTTGTGAACAGGATGTGACGAGCTCATCAAACTCATGACTTTTCCTCAATGACAAAAGACTGTCATTGGGAAACGTAAACCAGATAAGCGACCCCCACCCCTCTAAGTTGCTTTTGGGCCAAAGTGTTTAATCACAGTAGCAGAAATAAAACTAGAACAAGTATATACCAAGTTTAAGACCACTCTGGGTTGCGTAAAAGAGAAGTAGAGAGAGGGAGCGAAGGAGAGCGGGAGAGAGAAAATGGACATCTGTGAGTCTGTTTCGTTCAATAATGTGGTTGACAAATTAAAGGCAATAAATCTGGGGTCACTAACTTCTTAATACAATGAAGCTACAATCTCAGAAACATTCACAGATGTGTTGGCTTTTAAAACAAGTCCTTCATGAGACCACAGTTACACTTTCACAGTAAGGCCATCAATGGTGGTAGAGTTTGTTCATTTATGTTTTAGCTTATATTTTCTTTGGTAATTTTTTTTGTCTTATTGGTCTTTTGCTTATATATTGTGGTTTCTGGCTTTATATTTTAATGTGGTTTTTGGTGTGTGTGTGTGTGTGTGTGTGTGTGTGTGTGTGTGTGTGTGTGAGTGTTTCCTGTGCTTTTCCTTTTATTTTTATTCTGTTCTCCTCCCCCCCCCCAGTTTGTTTTCTAAAGAGAGAAAGGAAGCTTGGAGTTTATGGGTGAGGAGGTAAGGAGGATCTGGGAGGAGTCAGATGAAGGAAACTCTGATCAGAATAAACTGTGAAAAATTTATTTTCTTTTTTTTTTTCTTTTGGTTTTTTGAGACAGGGGTTCTCTGTATAGCTTTGTGCCTGTCCTGAATCTCGCTCTGTAGACCAGGCTGACCTTGAACTCACAGAGATTGGCCTGCCTCTGCCTCCCAAGTGCTGGGATTAAAGGCATACGCCACCACCGCCCAGCTGAAAAATTTATTTTCAACAGTAATGCCATCAGTCAGCAGATCTTTTAAAATTCGGTTTCAATCTTTATTTAAAAGCCAATTTATAACTATTCAAAGTTTCCTGTATTATTATGAAGTTGACATTTGAACAATAAGCGATTATCTGGTCAGATCATTTGCTTTCCTCCTTCATAACGGCACACACTATGATGGCATGCATACCCTCACAAGTCACACACGATGATGGCATGCACACCCTCATAAGTCACACATGATGACAGCATGCACACCCTCATAAGTCACATACTATGATGGCATGCACACCCTCATAAGTCACATACTATGATGGCATGCACACCCAGATATGCCACACACTGATGGAATTCACACCCTCATAAGACACACACTGTGATGGCATGCACACCTTCAAATGGCACACATGATGACGGCATGCACACCCTCTTAAGACACACATTTGAACGGCACCCACACCCTCATAGTGCCATGGAGGCATGCTCACTGGGGCAGGACCTTGCCTCTGAGGAACTGAACCCAATATAGTGAGTCAGTTAAGAGTTTAGAAAGGCCAGGTGAGGCAGAGGAAGAGGCACCAAAAGACAAGACAGCTGGAACAACATGGCATTTTCAGGGAAGAACAGACGGTCAACCTTGGCTACAGTGTACAATACGAGAAGACACTAGAGACGGCTTACTTAAGCCAGACAAGAAATAATTTTTCTCATACTTAGAAATCCCTCTTGTTATATAAAAAAAAATTGTATAGTTTTTGTTTGTCTGCTTATTTTCGCATAGTCAGTAATCAAATTCCAGTCATTTCTTTGGGGCTACTTTTACTAAAAATTGGATAATGGGAGCAGGAGGAACAAGTGTCATAAATAAGCTTAGGCGTGCAGAACAAGCATCAACACGACCTTTCCTTCTTGTGAGTCAGCAATGCCTTCTTCTCAGACATAATAATTAAGAAAATATGGAGTCTTCAAAAAGATTTCTTACTACATAGCCGAGCCTCCTCTAACTGAGAGCTTCCTGCCTCAGCCTCTGGCACCCTGCGATTGTAGACATGTATCACCACATATAATCTTTAAATGTGACTTTAAAAAAATTTAGTTTCAGTTCATTACCTTGTTTAGTGTATGCAACAATCTAAATAATAGCCATGTTTTTGTCCCTGTTTTATACCTGGAGCATTTGAGATAGAAGACAAATATACTTGTCCCATATTTGCAATTTACTGGGAAACAGAAATCCAGATTTCTACATGAATATGTTAATGCCAAAGTGAATGCTTTATACTGTGATGCTTTTTCATTTTCTCCTGGTAGAGTATTATGTTTACCTTATTAGTGATTGAATAACCTCCATTCTAAAGTAATTTCTTTCTTTAGTTAAATCACCCCAAATAATGGCTAGGGAAGCATATTGACTTCCTTATATTACAACAGTCATTTTAAATATTCTGGAAACTGCAAGAAAATATTTTCCAAGCATCTGGTCTACAGGTTCCTACACAAGCTGCATCTTAGTTTGTTTATCCTCCAATTAGATCAAAAGACAAGTGGGGATATTTAGAAATCTCTAAGTGAGACAAAACTGTCAAGTGTGGAGCAAATAGATGTTTGTTATAAATGTTAACATTTCTTGACCTTAATTCCTTATCTCAGAAGTGAACAGTTTGGACTAGTAATCCCAGAGGACTCGCTGCATTTCTTGTGTTCTCTTAGAAATAAAGAACATTTAGTTCTATATATATACATGGTATATGCTGTCTTTGAGGTGAGAGAACACTCCAAGTGTGATTATCTTATAACTGCCAACTTCAGAGTCAAATTTGAGAACTGCGGTGTTTGTGTTTATTTTTAAGAATTCTCATGGCCTGACTATTCCTCGAATCTGAAGGATTTATAACTGGTGAAATAGACCCAGTTATAAACAGAGACTGTTATTTAAAAACAAGGTACCAGTGTGTTTAATTTTTAGATAAATAGAAATAAAATGATTAAGACTACCTGTCAACTGTGTACTGAGCTGCTTTGTTATGTGAGGAGGCAGAAGACTGCAGGAGCCCAGGTTCAGACTGTGAGTTTGAATCCTGGACTCTGACTTCCATATTATAGACCTTTTCACGAGTGAATTCTGTTCTGAAAGCCTTAATTTCCATATCTGAAAAAAATCAACTCTGTATCATAGGACTTTTTTTTTTAAATAAATTTGCTAAGTCGTATATGGTATACCGAGAACAGTGTATGTCATGAAATGCTGTTAGTGGCATGTTGACTAAGACCACATTTTAAAACATTCTGATTTAGTTATCGTGTGTGCATGATGTGTATATACATCCATGGGCACATGCATGCCACAGTGCACATGTAGAGATCGGAGGGTAGCTTATGGGATTTGGTTCTTCTCTTTTACCACATGGGTCCTGGGAATGGAACTCGTGACTTCAAACATGGTGGTGAATGTCTTCACTGGTCAAACAGTCTTGCTGGTCTAAGTAACTTTTTCAACTAAATAAGTTACATAATTAATGATGAGTGAAATAAATAAATTTGAAGAAAAATGCTGAGTGCACAAGAGATTTCCGTTGTTTGTTTCCAGCACTGTGTCTTTAGTATTCCTGAAGTGCACAGCACTGATTAGGTGCCCAAAAGATACTGGCTGAAAGAACAGGTCAAACGTTAATGATGTTGAAGTTTATATTGTTTTGATTTTCCCATGCAACATTGTCCTTGTATTTAATTCTTTCCTAAGTTCAGGATCATTTAGCACATTTAGTCATATGCTATCAGTCATGTAGCATGAACAAAAAGTAATATCTCCCTTCTATTCCAGCATTTCTTTGCTATTTTAAACAGAGATGTTTCACTATTTTAAATAATTTCTTATAGACACAGATGTCAGACCACATTATTCTTAGAATAAAAATATCAGACCTCTATTTATTTGGACATTTCATGGGTCTTGGCAGTTCCCTTTGTTTAGTAGCAGCTGTATTGATCCAGCTGCTGCAGTTGCTACGTGGGCAGCTGCTGGGTACCATTGCCAAGTGCCTCAGATGGTTTTAAACTGATTTCAGAGTGAAAACCCAATCCATGGATGCCATAAATACTTACAAGTCTCCTGTCAACATTGTCCAGTTGCAGGCTCTGATCTAGAACCATGGATTCTAAATTCAGTGATCAGGTCCTCTGGATACAAGTTAACTCAGATCTGAAATAGCGTAAATGGGGAAATTCCTCCTGCTCAGCCTTGGATTTACTAATAGTGCTGGAATCTAACTATGTGAGCTAAGTGCTTCTTAGGGTTTCTTTATCTTACTTTGCTTCACCTGTAGCCTCTCCTCTGTTGATGTAACCAACCGTCTTATTAAATAAGAAACACAGAAACAATGTAAAGGAGAAAGCCGAGAGGTCAGAGCTCAGAGCTAAAATCTCACCCTTCCTCCTGCTGTCCCAGCTTCGCGAAAAGAGACCTACTTCCTGTCGGTTCGTTTTTTTAAAGTATGTTGTTCTGCCTTCTCATTGGTTGTAAACCCAAACACATGACTGCCTCGTCACTGTCTGAATGTACAGCCCCCTAGGTCTTAAAGGTATATGTCTCCAATGCTGACTGTATCCCTGAACACACAGAGATCTTATGGGATTAAAGGCGTGTGCCACCACCGCCACACTCTTGCTATGGCTCTAATAGCTCTGACCCCCAGACAACTTTATTTATTAACATACAATCAAAATAATATTTCAGTACAATTAGATTACCACCACACTCCTCTATATTCTTTCTCCTCACAGACACTCTTTGTAAATCACTGTTGATTTTCTAGAGTGACAAGGATACTACTTCATTTAATGAAATTCAATCATTCCTCCCAATTAGTACTAAATACCAAAAACATGAACATAAGAGTTCAGCCTCCAGATTCATACTGATTTAAGCATATTGTTGCTGTTTAAATGATTTTATTGGATGCACAGTCTTGAAAAACAAAGGTATATCCTATAACGTTAACAACAAACCTCAATAATAGTTGTTGCCTTGAGATCGCATTGACCAAAGAAAAATAATCCAATTTTTGTTTGCTTGTTTTTCAAAAAGAACTATGAATGTTTAGTTTAAAATTCCCAAGCAGGGTTTAGAAATCCTGAATAGAGATCTTCCTTTTTTTTTTTTTTTTTTTTTTTTTTCTAGAATGAAAAATGGAGAAGCAATATAGAGCTGTTCTAACCATGGAACGTAACTGAAACCTGTTTGCTAGAGTAGAGGAAGGTGCCTTCCAAATATCAGGCAAAAGGCTGCTGAGGTCACTGTGTCCCAGTTGTGGCTGCAGTGTTGCCGGCCTGTTGAGGGTGTGCATGCCACTGAGGAGGTGGTAGAGAAGTCAGTCACCACCTGGAGGTCATCTAGACAGACTGCAGAGAAAAGAGGAAAGAGCAAGCAGAGAAGAGAGCCTACTGCTGATAACAGTATGGGAGCTCTTAAAGTTCAGATGGGTCTTATTGGGGGAAAACGCTACTTTATTTCTTGCTCCCAAATAAATGAAATGACTGCCAAAGTTGGCGAAGGGTGGCACAAAGCCTTATTTGTGGTCCCCCTAGGAGATGCAAGCCTCAAAATAGGTTCTAAATAGAAAACGTCTATTATTATTCATCTGTGAATTTGAGACTCATAGATTAGTCATATCTGAGTGAGAAATTTACATGAACATGCCTACTGCACTGTTGTAGAAAGCTCAGTATCAGTGTCATCATTAAATACTCACATGCACCCCATTCTCAATCACAGGGATCCCAAGGTGGCACAAATCTCTGGAACCAACACTGCACCAGAGATAACTGTTTCATGGTGCTCTGTGTTATTTGTATCCCACCTCAATGTGTCATTCTGTTGTGAAGAAAGACACTTGTCCCACTTCTAAATACCGAAGCAGAGCACTGCCAACTCGTGTCCTTTTCAGTTAGACTTTGATTCTTCCAATCATTGGATTGCACTGGAGCCACTGTGAGGACAGTTAAAAATCTCCCACTTCTCAAAAGCCACCATGTGCCCAACCCAAACTTGCTTAATGGATTTTACCACTGCGTTTTATTTCCTTGGCCATCAAATGAAAGATGCAAGCACTGCCTTGCATTTACGTTCCACAACCATGTAAGAAGATAATCTGGTTTTGATGAAATTCTGTATTGAATATAAACTCTGTTTTATGTTTATTTACTGGTTGAATCCATGCCAGCAGTTCTGGGGCATTCTGAGTAGGTATCTGCTATCTCATGCATATTTCAGGAGCATCAGCACCTTCACCCCTATTCCAGAATCTGTGCTGCAAGCATTAGAATGTATGTTGGCATCTGTGGCACATCAGCATCTTTCAAACAGAACACGAGCTGTAGGCATCCTGTGGTGTGCGTTTTTTCATAACACAGGTGTTAATTCCTCCCCCAGGAAATATAAGAATGGTAAATCAACAGATATTAACTCTCATGAGTTATGTTTGAGTGCTCATCATAAATAGTCTATTTACAATGTCACATGGTTGGCAAAATATTTGATAGTCTGCTCAGTAACTGTTGGTCTATCATGGACAGTTTAGAATCAACCCTGACACCTGAACATTGATCCACATTGGTAACTGTGCACACAGTGGTGATACGTCAGTGAATATACCTTCATCAATAAACTGGCTGATAAGGAAGCAAATAGATGCTAGGAAAAGTGAATAGGAAAGGTACAAACAAAATCAACTGTGGAAATTCTGTTGTTGTTGTTTTTTTTTAATAATGCCATTACCCATGTATATTGTGCTTCATAAAAATTAAATTAAATTATTAACAAGGGCTAGCATTTGAAAACACACAAAACTCAGCCTGGCAGTTCAGGTCTATAATCCTAGCTATTGGGGGCCTAAATTAGGAAGGTTACAAGTTTAAGACCTGATAGGGCTAAAGAGTAAGTTCAAGGCTGGCCTAGACACGTTAGTGGGACTTTCAAACATATATACATAGTTTTAATGAGAGACATCACAGAGACAATGCCTTCTCAAACAACAGAGTATCAAATCAATGCCAGACATGGGTTCTGAGTTTCTAGTCAGTGAGTTTCCACAGACACCCCTCAACATTATTGCAATTGCAATTGCTCTCAGTTACTGTTTAGAACTTGGCAAAGAGATGTTATTGCCAAAGATACTACATATTTGAGTCACAAGACATGGAGAATTCACATTGATAACAAACTGGAAGCTTCATCTTTACTGTCTGGCTTTCATCGCACTGGAAGTGTCTATGCATGCTACTTAAGGTAGAAAAATAATTAATAGCCTCACCAAGCTGTGAACCCTGTAAGAAACAGTAATAACTGGTTTGGCAAGATGAATTCACTCTTACATTAGTGGCATGATTATTTGGAGAATAACCAACCATTTTATGATTGGATCTAAGCCTTTTTCACATGACAGAACCCATGCTTGGGATCATTAACTGGGTAAAGAATTCATGGATGGCTAGGTCATAGGTCCTATAGAACAACCTAATACTATTAGTCTGTTAAATGGGCATGGTAATAAACTATCCTCCAAGTTCTTATTTTTATACCCATAGATAAATGCATCTCTCCACCTTCATCAGAGAAGCCGCTTTTTATACTAGATGGTATTTAATACACTAAACCATAACTAATCAGCATGCGAAGAATAAGAGACAGTGGAGTGATCAGTTTTAAATGGGGAGTATATAGAGCAACCCCTTACCTCAAGGCTCAAGGATAATTATGGAAGGGGGTTGGGAAAAATGTAAGAGCCAGAGGTCATGGATATGTCCACAGAAAGAGTATCTGTCAGACACGACAGAACTGTTGAACGCTTGAACTCACAGTGGCTATGACTGCATGCACAGAACCTGAATAAAATCAAGCCAGTGAAAGCACATGAACTTGAAGGGGAAAATGGGGGTTCAGATAGAGGAAGAATTGGGTGGGAAGAAATGGGGATGAATGTATTTTATCAAAACACAGTATATAAACGTATGAAGTTCTCAAACAATAAAAATAAATATACATCCAAGAAGGATTTTATTACTGCCATCTTTCATGAAAATTGCTATTTTTTAATTATAGGAAGATTGCATTTTACTTAGCCTTGTATTACAGCAGAATGTATAACATGTATTTTATACGTTCATGAAAATTCTGCTTTAGTTACTCTCGTAGAATTTCGACGAAAGTCCATGAAAACTTCTTGCTTTTAGCAGGAAATATAAAATTTGTATTTAAAGACACTGGTAAATTGCATATAACATTAAATTTCAAGTTAGTTAAATCAGAAATACTGGTCATATAGTTTAATTGTAGAGTGCTTGCCTCCATGAATGAGGCCTTTAGTACCATAAAAAAGTACATGGACTTATAATTTCTTTTAAACTACATCCTTTTCCCATATGTAAAATGTATTTCTCTAATGAGAGGCTAATATATCTCTTAAGCACTTAAATTTATTATTGGACTTACAAGTATTATTGAAAATAATAGTTCAAATATTTAACTGTAAATTATATGCTCTTCAAGAATTTTCTTAAATTTAACAATTGTTTAATTAGATACCAGACAGTAAGTTAGGTACTGTCTTCATGCACAAGTACTCAATATTAGCATTCTAATGGACAATGACATATAAACAGTTTATCTTTATGGCACTGAAATAAGGTCTGAGTAACTACACTTCTAAGTGTAGCCATCTCTGTTTATTATAGTATAAAACAATTTTCAGCATTTCTTATCCTTTTAATCTAATGGCCTAGAATCTATTACAATTGTTCTTGTGTACATGCATTAAGCAAATAACAATTGCTAGTTGACATAAACCAGATATCATTAATAGATCAAATGGCTCAGCTGATTAAATAATTTCCAGTTGCTCAATCTATATTCTTTGCTAAAATAGATGGCCATCTATATAATATAGAGGAATATAACACAAAACAGGCAGATAGCAACCACGTGCAGGCATCCTCTAAATTAGCTCACAGATACTCTGTTTTCATAACAGTAGATAAGCCAATCAATTAGTTGGCAAGTGTAATTCTGCTCCCTTTTGGTCACTCATGACATCAAGTCTCTCTTGGAAGATACTGTTATTTAACTAACATCTTGGCTTTGCTCTTGCTTAACCGCCATCCATGAAGTTAAAGATGATTACAGTACTAATTATCTCAGATAGTGCACCATCGATAAAAAAAAAACAACCTACATAAAATATTTGATGTAGTGCTGACTTGAATCAGTTAAAAACGGTACAAGTATGGAAGTGAAGAGAACCCGTGGGTGGCCATCCTGTCTCTTGGTGAGACTTGGTATTTACAATGTCAAAACGAGTTCTTTGCCATGTTCCCCTTATGCCACGCTGAGTTAGAGAATATAGATTACTGAAAAATGTGTGTGACAAATATTGGCAGACTCCTGGTGTGCTCAGTTTCTGATTATGCATGAATGTATTCTTTGATGGGTAACTCATCTATCTCCAGAATGCTACCTCTTTATTGCTTTTATGGAACCTCCAACTCCTTCCTCCTTGTACCTTCCTCTCTTTCTGGACCAGTCTTTAAGCCTTTAGAACATGGTTCACAAAGGCCCTGAACAATTACCTTCAGTCAGTAGGGAGCACCTATCACTTTGTTCCTGTATTGTTAGAGAAACCAGATACCTACATGCACTCATGCTCCCTTATTAACTCAGTGTCCCAGCCAGCCTTTTAAAAACCCACATTCCTGAAGGCTTCCACAGGAATAAGGCACATACTTTCTTTCCAACCACATAACTTCTCATCACAGTCCCAAAGGGTGACAGCTCCAAATGTAAAAGAAAAGTGTATGGGGGCGGGGATTTCTTTAGTAGGGAGCAAAAGAAAACTTGACCGAAGGTATAAAGGGTGAATAAGTCCTAAGAGAATGTCAAGGACCCAATGCTTGAGGATGGCAAATACTTTCTTTCCCCCGATGGTGAGGCTGAGAACAATGGCAAAGCCTTCCTCTGGTCTGAGTGTGAATATGGACCGTGTTGCAAAAACTGTTAGTCACAGCTTCCTCCTCCTCCTCCTCCTCCTCCTCCTCCTCCTCCTCCTGGATGTTACCAGCCTGAGATACTAGCTAACCACTCCCCCTGTGCTATACCTAACTAACACGCCGAAGTCCCAGGTATTGTTTCACAGTTGTACACTGCAAGTGTGTCCTCCTGTCTCTCACTTTGCCCCTTTGCTGCCCCGTCAGGTCAAGCCCAGGACTTGCAGGTTGTACTCTGAATTCTTATGTACTAACTTTGTAGAACCAAACCTGGAAATGTATCTCATTGCCACCATTTTCTTGATTTTGTTAGTTATAGAAACAAAAGAAATCAAGAAAGAAACAGTACAGATTCCCCAATTTTTGCCTAGAGTTCTTTCAATATCACATTGAGTCTAGATATATCAAATTCATATATATGTATATATACATTACACACACACACACACACACACACACACACACACACACACATATAAAGCAAACTACCATTTAACCGCTATAATGATCATGAAAATGTAACAAACCAATGGTTCTCCTTGGATGTCACTGGGCATTGGACTCCCTGAGAGAGGTTTAAAGAAGCGATGCTGATATTAAACAATGTACTGCCTCATCTTTAGAAAAGACAAAGTCTCGGGGAGTAATACTGTGTGACCCCTCTCATGCTCAGCTCTCTGAAACGAATGAAAATGCAAACCTGACGTACTGGACTCAGCCTTTTCTCCCAGGGTGTGGACTAGTGAGGACTTGGAACTCAAGACAAAGGAGCAGCAGCCGAAGGAACCATGGTAGAGAGGAGATTCTTGTTACCGCCATCTGCTTCCTCTCCAGAGATCTGTCAGAGGAACCCATGTAAAAGCAGACTGCAAGGTGTTCTGTGTAGACACTGGACTGTGTCAAAAGGTGCAATACCAGTTCCTTGATTATCACGCATTTTGGGGACTGTGACTCAGACCAGAGGGGAGCTGAGAGTAGAGCCTGGGCATGGGGCATTAGGGGAGGGCACTGCTGCATTGTCCTGCGGTGGAATAATCGTGCGCTAGGGATGCACCCTATCCACACTTCAGGTTTCTTGTAATTTGTAAACAGTCTTGGACAAGCTAGGGTTGGAACGAGTCTTTGAATGTCGTTGCCCAAGATGCAAGATAAAGGCTTAAGACAAATGAATTCTGATGATTTCAACACTGATCTGTATTGTCAGGGTCATGGCTGGACCTTGGCTACTCAAAGGGTTTATATTCATTTTTTTTTTTTTGGTTATAATTAGCTTGTATTTTATAATTAATTTTAATTTCTACATCTCATTCTTCTGTTCGTATTTTAATATATAATAGATTAACTGAATTTCCATTTGAAGATTTACACACTTAATAAATTTTAAAATATGATATATTTCATTTTTATCCAAGATAAACATCACAAGTGGAATTTATTAGCATCAGCCCATATAGTGAATGGCAACAAAACACTGGCTTTAGAGCCTTATAAGAAATTCATCTGTGGTGAGTCTTCTGGGTCAAGGAGCACAGCGTAGACTACTCACAGTGAACAAAAACTGAAGGTGGGCCAGGCAGTGATGGTGCACGCCTTTAATCCCAGCACTCGGGAGGCAGAGCCAGGAGGATCTCTGTGAGTTCAAGGCCAGCCTGGGCTACCAAGTGAGTCCCAGGAAAGGCGCAAAGCTACACAGAGAAACCCTGTCTCGAAAAATTTACACAAAAAACCCAAAAAACTGACGGTGGTTGGCTGTGAGGCTACCCGGCATTTTGCTTCGGTTGCATCGTATGCTTAATAATAGATGAATAAATCTATAATTACGTGAACATACGTAGTGGTAAGTGCAAAACAGAATGGTTGCTACACACATACTTCAACTGTCTTCGCAAGTTGAGTTCCCAATGTCCCCCAGCCCAGGTTGTTCCCTGTCACTCAGGAGGCAACAACGCGTGCACCCGTTGCCGTCTGTACCGCTAGCGTCCATTAAGAGCCGACATGTAGCATAAGAGGAAACTCATAAACGAAACCCACACTGTGAACTTCACGCTGTAGGCAACGTTGACACTAAGTGTGCTTCGACCCTTTCCTCGTCACCATCTCGTAGATTTAAAACTGTTGTGTGAGAAATAAACCCCACCCCATGAACAGAGGAGCTCCGTGGTCATGGCTCAAATACAGAAAAGACACACAAGGAGTTTGAAAGTTAGTGCAGGCACACGCTGAGCTTCCCCAAGGCTTCCTCCGCTCCACTCACCGTGCTAGTCTCCCCCTGTATACACATCCACTCGGACGTATTTTTGGAGGCAGAAGAGTACTGCTTGCTTTTGTGCAAATTAAATTGCAAAAGAAAAAAAAATGTTGACATGAAACTGAAATACACCCAGTAGACTGGCAAGAGCTTCTGGGGAAAGCTTCCTCTAGGTGCCATTCTGAGAGACACAGGGCCCTTTCTCTTAGGGCCCTTTGCTTGAACCCCCAAACCTCCCAACCCAGCAAGATCCACGAGACAATGAACAGGATTTGAAGGCAAAATTAAAGGCTTAGAAGCCATAGCCTCTAAAAGATCGAGTGATTGTGATGCAGAGAGATGGAAAAAAATATGCCAGTCTCCAGTTCCTTATCTGCTCTCTTTCTGGTTTTCTAATAATAATGATATTAACAATAACAACAACAATAATAAACAAACACATGGAGATTCTGTGGGTCTTAGGAACCTCCTAGACACAGAAGATACTCTAAATATACATTTGTTTAAATTTTTAAAAAGCTGTGCATGTTTTAGAAATCTTCCTTGGAGGTAATCTGTTAGATGAGACTGATAATTTGGCTTTTAGCAGTAACAACTTATGCCAAAAATGAATCATAAATAAAGTCTAGACAAATTCAACTGTTTTATTCCAGCATCAGCCAGCAGATGCTTTGTGTAACCTGCACTCTCTAGCTGGCTAGATTAATTTTCTACCATGCTTTTATGCTGTAATTCTTTGGAACCAAACAAATTCTGAACATGTCCTTTGGCCATTTGGATTCTCTCAGATCACTCGCTGTAACATTCCTCAAGATTAACAAAGAGTAAACTGCCTTGTGAAAAGTCCTTCTGATCATAAACGACTTACCACACAGCTCTGCTTAGGCAGGGAGATCACAGGCAGCATGGGAAGTACCCCAGAGTTGTCAAAATTCCTCGACGTATCAAGTGTAAGGAAGAAGGACAAAATGAAGGAAATGCAAGCCATGGGGAACAGAGACTCCAAGTCTGTCCCTGGGCTGCCAATCAAGTATATAATTATGATTCTGATAACCTCATCTTCTGCTTCTGTGATATTCGTATTGTAGTGGAAACTGAAATCTTCCAGATTCTGAACACTCTTCAGAATACTTGTGTTTGGACAAACACCTTTGCTAATTTTCCAAATGGAACAGTTAACAGAATCGTGAAAATCAGGACTTCTTTTTTCTTTCTGAGGGAACCAATGCATAGAAGGTTAGTGGAGCCTGTCCTTGGAAGATAGCTTAAACTGACACTCTGTGCAGCCCAAACACAAGTGTTAGCCGCAGTAATTGTGGGAAACATGATTGAGCTTTCTACTCATTACAAGCAATTCTCCTAAGCTCCATAGACAGACTTTCCTTAATTGAGGAACAGGCATTACCAATGAATTTTTATGAGTTCATTCGTTCTAGAGCATTCCATCACAGTGCAGTCAGGTTATTATATTAAAAATGTATATCACAACTGGAGCCGTTTTGTAAAACATGCATTAATACAATGTTGTATCTATTTATTTGTACCCTGGGGACATAGGGAAGAAAGCAAACTGCTTACAGCTTAAAAAATCATAACTGCCCACAGCTAACAGTTGAGATGTTGGAACTCAGGGACAGGTCTCTCTTTGACCACATGAAAGTAATTATGGTTGGCTATAAAGAAATGGAAGGGTTGCTTAAAATTCAGTTAAGACATAGTGTGTGTGTACAGCAACTTTTTTAGTGTTGACTGAAAATAAAAGCTAAGCTTGGCAAACTACTGCATTCTACCTCTAGCCCACCTGAACATGTGCATGCCCACTGTGATTTGGTCCTTAACTATTAGATACTAGTCTCTATTAGTGATATATCAATAAACATTCTTGCCATGAAAACTGATACCAAGAATTCTAGAAAAAGGAAGTTATCCAAGGTATTTTAAAGATAAGAGGTGAGTTCTATGGGCAACAGCCTGAAGTAGAGTCAGAGTATGATTTATTTATAATCTCACAGAATTCCAGTGATGCCTCTTGATACATTATTCGGGTTAAACACAAAAACTATATATGACGTCTTGAAAATTAACACTGAAATGTTCATGTTTTCTGGGAGTTACAGCTTATCTTATTATAGTTATGGCTTTTTCTTTGAATTTCCCAAGTGAAAACTTCCCCGTGTAGCCTCATAAGGAGCCAACATTGCTAAGGCCTCCAGAGCTTATTAACAAGGAAAGCTCTGTCACAGTAATCACCAAGTCATGAATACGGCCATCGCCACAGATGCACAATTCAGCTAGTGTTTTTAAGTATGGTGTGTTGGAAGATTTTTGTTCTCTTTATAGATTTAAAAGTATTGTTAGATAATGTGCAACTTAAAAGTAATTCACACGCACATACACGGTCAGGCTGTTGCTAGGGGCCTCTGTAAAGCTTACAAATTCGGAAACAAGGCATTCACACTCAATGAATCAGAACTGCAGCATCCTACATGACTAATGTGATGACTAAGCAGACACTCCACGCAAGAGTTTGAGAATTGGGCTTTAGGGAAAATGCTGTCATTAGGCTCCAAAATGCCAACATAACTATCATTTTGATCAAGGGAGCCAATGTGAAATATTAATTAACATATTTTAAGCAAGTAAGTGATTGTTCTACTCTTAAATCAGTTTCTTCCTCCACACCCACCCCATGCTACATTCTAATACAGCCTGATATATATATATATATATATATATATATATATATATATATATATATATATATTAAATATCAGAGGAATGCCTTAGAAATAAACTTGGACTTTCCATTGGTTGTTTTCCACAATATTTTTATTGGGCAACAGGCTCTCTTCTAAAAACATTATATTTCTCTCCTACCTATAAAGTTTGAAATTTCTCATCGTTTTTGTAGCGGTGGCATCTGGAATGGTGCCAGGGTGTCAGTTATTACTTCTTGCGTGATATTCACTTTGTATGAAGACTTTCATCTCTTCTTAGTCTGCATGTTTTTGTCTAATATTAAATACAGGCGTGTATATGCTTAATTCCTCCCATTTGGATGTAGAATATGTGCCTAAGTGGGTCACATAGGTAGTTAGTGAGTTGAGAAGATAGAAAGATGACAGAGGGAAGGAGAGAGGAGAGGGGAGGGAGGGTTAGGAGAGACAAAGGATGGAACTATAGGAGCCAGAGATAGCTAGGGGAACAATCCAACAGCCTATACACGATTGTGAGGCCTCAGTTAGAGGAACAGAAAATGCAGGATTGCATTTGGGTATGATGCATTCTCAACTCGGAAGTGATCAGATGGAGATATAGAAGGGAAGAGGGAAGAGAGGAGATTGGGATAGATAAAAGAGAGGAGAAACAGAATTCTGAGAGGAAAAGAGAGAGACAGGGAACAAGGCATGTCTACCACTTTTTAACACTGCTGTGAATGGCTTCCAAGGTAAGATGTGTAGGATTGTTCTCAAGTGAAACTGACTCCCAGCCATTACCCATGTAGAGGGAGAGAAGACAAAGGGAGAGAGAGAAAAGAGATGAGAGACAAGTCTTCTTCTTCTGGCTTCATGAAGGAATGGATTTCCAGAAAAATCAGACCAACATGATAAAACTAATTCTTATATGATTCACTATTCTGATTTACATGGATAAACATTTAATCACTGTGACAAGTCCAAAAGATACAGATAACAACACAGATACAAAAAAAGTTAACTAATATTTCATCTGGTAATGGAATATGAGAAATTGTGTCTGGAATCTGTGACCTTACCCATATTCTATTCTTCTCAGGCAGAAATTTATGTATATTTGCTCAATTATACTATATATATATATATATCTAGTATGGTTTTGAAAAATGATTGCTTTCTCATTTTCATTGTGTGGTGGACATACCATATTTTAAAATGTTACATCTCATCAATAGGAATCTCTATGGCCCCTTCTATGATATAGACTTTAAGAAATGATTTCTTAAAGTTCATATTAAAAAGAACATCTTGGATGTTCCTTAGTACCAATGTTAAAAAAAAAAAAATCTGTGAGTGTCAGCATCTGTCTGTCACCTCAGCACTGGATGACGAAGACAGGAGGACTCCAGGAGCTCGCTGGCCAGGCGGCCTAACCAAATGGTAGGCTTTAGTTTCAGTGAGGGACCATGTCTCAAAAGAAAGTGGAGAATGGAGAATAATAGAGGAAATGATTGATGCCCTCTGTCTCCCATACTCACATGTACCAGCAAACACACACATGCGCATGGGCTTGCACCAACACCCCCCCCCACACACACACACAAGTTTAACTAATTTTGTGGTTGTCTACAACATAAAAGACAGAATAAAAGTTAAAGTGGTATCGAAAACAATTCAGTAAAAATGACTGTGGGAAGAAATAACAACCAATTAGGAGTCAGGCATGGCTTCTAGTTCTGCTCACTGTTAGGAAAACGATCAGAGGAAACAAAAGATGAACTAAAAAGAGGAGAAAAGAGCTATGGGTCCAAATGTTCACAGCATCAGATTATGTAATGTTCAAAACATCACCTTTAAATATAAGGAAAACTGATTTTTCATACTAATTCTTGCAAATGGAGCAAAAGGGAGAAGAAATTTACCAAGGGACATTTAATGCGTGAAATCTGAAAATGGAGAGATCAGTGGTGATGATGACAATTTGGAAAAGGTGATGAGCTATGATGAGAGTTCTCCATGATGTGCTCACACTGAAAAAAATTTAAAAAGCAGGAATACATTTTAATAATACTTCTAGATTTATGAATTTGTGGGTGTGATTATGGCAACTGAAATTTAAATAACCTAATAATAGTCACACTACTGTTTTTATCATAATTGCTGTGTAAACTCATAGCTAATAAATGCCTTAAAATAACTGGGAGCAGAAGGTTACAGAGTATAAATTCGAGCAAAATGAGTAGCTGTATGTGTTTGATATTTATCCTAAATTAAAAAGAGCTGCAAAAGAGTAAGAAGAGACTATAGGTCTCACGTCTTTCAGAAAAAGTGCTTGATGAATGCAGAAAATGCCAAAGCAAGGTGCTTTCTCAGCTCAGAAATTAACAAAAAATGTGAGGTTGCCATGGGAATACTTAAATTACAGAAAGAAATAAATCAGGAAATGATGAATGTAATTAATTTTTCTTGAAGTTCAACTGATGCAAGGTAAAAGCATATTTATTATGTGAGTGTCTAGTGATCCATGATATTAAAAAAATGAATACCAAATTTGCAATATATGTAAATTAGGCAAATTTTGTTATTGATGTTCACAACAAATACAAAAGTGTAGTTACTCACTGATGAATTTAATTTTCTCATATGATTTCTCACAAATAAATAAATAAATAAACATACATTTGCAAAAATAAAAGGCTGCCTTTTGTAACTTTTACTTTTAATGGCTAAAAAGTGTGTCAGAACCTACGATGGTCCACCAAGCCGAGAAGTGAGCTGGTGTGTACAAACCCTACAGTTCTAAGTAGTGGTTCATGACATCAGGGTAGACTGAGTGGCTTCCAAATGTTTAGCTTTGTTACTGATTCTGAATCAAAGAAACAAAGACTCAAGATTATATTTGGGGACCCAATCAAGCAAACAAATAAGAAAAGTATGGGATGTTTTTCAAAATTTGGCAAAAATAGGAGCCATCCATGGTCAAATAAGGAACCCATGCTCTGCCTAGATGTGCAGCTACAATTGAACTTCTCAAATGGATGAAAATTTGTATACACAGGATCTTCTGTTCTTTGACAAGAAACTGTACATCTGGATCTTATGCAAATCCCTGTAAGTCTTAAATGCCAGAAATTGATGCAAAGATATAAGCAAAGTGGGAGACAATAGCTAGTATGAGATTGTGGTCTTCTGTTGGTCTTGGTGTCACATCTGCCTTAGTAAGTGCACCAAGGCATGGTCCCTGGAGATTCCTTGGTTGGAATTTATTGGTTACTATTTTGCCGGTGTCACAAGTTGTCACATGTCACAAGTGAGCATGAAGCAGTCCACTGCATTGACTCAGCAGTGACATTTAATAAAGAATAGCCCCTTTACTCTGTGTGTCTGCCCTGCCTGAGCTACTAAATCCCAGAGTCAATGTTTGCATTTGTACCATGGATTTAAAATAATAATTGATTATGATTCATTGTACAAGCTTATGTAGTTTCCAATAAGAGACATAATTTTATCCATAATAACAGAGTCATCAAAAAATGTTAGTCATAATAATAGACATTTGTGCATTTATACATTTTATGTCACAAATTCATGTGTGCACATCCCTTTGTGAGTTCCGAATAAAATAAGGTCCTGTGGCATCCTCAGTGTTGTGGTATCTAGCTTATCTTCAAACCTCCAGGCACTGTATTGGACACCAGAGAAATAAATGATGTATGTCACCTTTTATGGCACAATCTGATTGCTCTTGTAGGCACAAAGATTTAAAAAAAAGAAAAAGAAAAAAAAAAAGGTTGGTATGTCAATGTTCCATCACTTCGACAAAATACCTGAGAAATGATTACTAATGAAAAGATGGTTTTCTTTTGGCCCACGGGGCTGTGAGATTTCAGTCCATTTTTGTTGGTGGAGTAGGTCAGAGCAAAGACGCTTAGGTTAGGCATCTGAGAAAAAAGAGAAAGACATCGCCTGTGCCAGCTGCATTGACACTTTTCCCCTTGTGTCCCAAGGTTGTGGGGTAAGGGCCACTGTATACCACACGGGGAGACCAATGAGAGATGGCAGGGTGCAGAGAGAGAGAGACAGAGAAAGAACACTATCTCTTCTTGCCAAAACATACGGAATCTCCTTACTTCATGACATCGTGTTTTTCCTCTCTGAAACATTTTAGAAAGTTATTTCTTATTGTACCGAAATGCTCTTTTACTTCTGTCCTACTTTTACCCCCACAGATGAGATTTAAACATCAGGAACCGTTCCCTCTTCCCCATGACAGCCCTTGCTTGATATATGGCCACAGGACCTCCCTTGCCATTTTCTTTCTCAAGATCAAACACACTGGCCCTTCATTGCCACGTCCTGGTTTGTTTGTTTGTTTGTTTGTTGTTTTTAATTAGAACAACATTTTGGCCACTTGACTGAGAACTGCCATGTATTCTGTCAGTTTCCATCTGTCAATGAGGAATCCAGCTGGGCAATGTCCTCCGAATGCCCTTACCAGCCCAGACTCAGTGGAAAGATTATCTCCTTTGGTGCGATTGCCACAGTCCTATGATTAGCCTTCCACACAAGCAGCCAGATCATGCGCTTGGCTCACAGTGAGCTTCAACACAAAACTATTTCATGAATAACTCCTCTCTGCCTGGACCCAGATAGTTCATCCACATGTTCTTAACCTCAGGAAAGTGTGTGGTTGATCAAAGCCTTGGTCTCAAATATATTGTCATGAAGAGATCTTCTGTTCTTAATCTTCTGTTGTTATCCTGACACCTAACGGAGTTTTCAGTCATCCCTAGTTAAATCTCATTGTGTTGACATTGTGTTACCCTTACCCTAGTTAAACTTTCTGCCTCACCATTTTAGTGTCAGGAACATTTTAAATTCCATGCCTAGTGTCAAAGATAGTACTCAATTTTCCTAGCTTTGTATCCACAACATAGTTGATAAGGATCCCATTTAATTTTCAGCTAAGACATTGCTAAAAATTTGTTAAAGTGAGTGGAACACAAGCCAAAGATGGAAGCTACCTCCCTAGACCCCTTCCAACTGATTCAGAAACAGAATCCCGTTCTTCCACAGCTGCAGAGTCACCTGGGTGCCCCATAACTAACCCCACAGCTCCCTCACAGCTACAGAGGTACCACGAATTTTCTTTAAGAGTCTTATTTAGAAAACAGTGGGCTCCATGATGTTTGCAAGTTTGGGTTGGCATGCTTTGATCTTTAAGACTTTGGTATTTTCATTTCCATTGTGAGTTATTTAGTTAGCCTGTTTATCCATTATAAGAGACTTTAACCATCTGATGAGACTTTCTGAACTGTTGGAGGGTATAATAACTGACTCTTCAGTGTTGTATTCCATACTTTGATTTGTATCCATTTTTAATTGTGCTGTTGATTTTTCCCTAATCTTATAGGATTGTTTCCATTTACCCTGTTTCCTAGTGATTTGCTAGAATAATTTGATTCACCTTTAATTTGTAAGTGATCTATGTCTCGACTGGGGCATTTACTTGCAGACTCTAGTGCTACAATAATCTTTGCTTTTATTTTATACTTCAGTTACTTCTTGATGGTGTTATCCTTCCTAACATGAAGATAATTCTACCAGTGGGAAGACACAGAGACTAACTGTGATTTTAACACGGAACTGTGTACTCTCGTGTGTGCACCCTTGGTTATGTGTTCTTTCCTTCATATTTCGTAGACAGTTCATTTAAATCAGAACTCATGGAAATAGAGCCCTAAGAAAACACACTGGTTTCCTTGGATACCAATTCTTTGTTTTCCACATCAGTATTATTTCTGATTATATCTGATTTTCAATTTTTTTTACTCCCCATCTCCTTTTTATTTTGCTGGCCATGACCTCCCTGGTGATTCTAATAGCTGTTTCTTAAGCTGTTTTGTAATGAAAATTTCAATATAACATCTTAAAATCCAGTGTACACTTTTGTAGTCTTTCCATGGCTCCTCAAGTAGCACAGATTATTTTTTCTCTAAAAATTTCCATTACTTCATATTCAGGAATAACTTTCTCTTTGCTGGTAAAAATGACTTCAGAAGTAGAAACCTACTTCATTATTTTGTCTTCATCCTGAGAAATAGCACAAAAGTTTCACATGTTCTCTCTTAGAAGACAAAAGGAGGCGGCTGGAATTTCCCACGAGTCACCCCTTTTCTGACGTGAGTTTTAAAATGGGGAGTCAGCATTACTCATGCACTTCTTAGAAGTGTGAACTCAGAACTTCAGGTCAGGATGACTTGGTCAAAAGTCTTCATGTTTACAGGTGTAGTTGAGGCCATTCTTCTAACGCCTGAGATATGCTCTTGGGAAACATCACCCCTCCCTGCAGACTGAGAAGGGACGAGGGACATCATCCTCCAGTCACTTCTGCCAGCTCAGAGTTTCCATTCATGGCAATTTTCTGTACAGATGCACATCTTACTGCATAGGGGGGAAAATGACTTTTCTGTTGAGTTTTAGGCATTTTTCTAGAGTATTCCATATAACACACTTAGCTTCTAACACAATTTGTGTTAGTTTTAAGGTAATTATAATGTTAAATTGTCAGCTTTGCCTAGGATTCAGAACTAGGTTATGCACCAGGCCGAGGGAACTGCCATACGCATGCCTGAGGCTTTACGTGGCCAACATATTCAAGATGATTTCCTCCTGAGAACCACATGACAGTCTCTCTATTTTTGTTCTTTTCAGATCCCAACTCTGGACCTGTTTTTCAACTAGGTTGTGTTTGCTCACTCCCAGATTTCTGTAAATCTGCCTAACATACAGCCCTCATGATATCATTTCTGAAGGGTTTGGGGGCTTTTTGTTTGTTTGTTTGTTTTTGTTTTTTTGTTTTGCTTTTTGTTTGTTTTTAAAACACAGGGTTTCTCCATGTGGTTTTGGTGCCTGTCCTGGATCTCACTCTGTAGACCAGGCTAGCCTTGAACTCACAGAGATCCGCCTGCCTCTGCCTCTTGAGTGCTGAGATTAAAGGCATGCACCACCACTGCCCTGGCTAGTTTTGGGTTTTTTCTGGTCCATTTGTTTGTTAAATCTTCCCTGGAGTTGAGACCCTCTAGAACATCCCTTCATCCGTCTTCTTCAGATCTTCAGGTTTCCCTTTCCTAGTCCACAGGATGAGACTGTGTTGCTCCTTCTGTCCCCAGGCCTCTGCCCCCCTTAGCACACCATTCACCAGCACTTGGCAGTTAAGTCTCCCAGCTCACACTCTGCACCTTCGTGGTCTGTTTCTTGTGTAACATTGTCGGGTGTCATGCTCTCTGTCCCAGCAATGTATCAACAGCAGACATTGCCGTTCAGGTGCCTGGCTGCAAGCTGCTTCGTGCAGTCTGTGAAAGGGAGCCAGACCTTCAAGAACGGGACTCATGGCTGCTTCATCTTTGATAATACTTGTTGAACTGCGGTCTGCGTCACTCTGTAGCCAGTATGTACCCTCTGCTAAGGTTTTCTTCAATGCCATTACTCACTTCAATGTGCCTAGAAAAAGAATTAAAAGCTTCCCTTTGAAATACTTGAACTCAGTGATTTAGGGCAGAAAGAAATTATCTTATTAAGAATGATACTCTTTGGATAAGTGCAAAGTCCACTGTTGGATGGTTTGTTTCTGAATGATCACAGGCAGACAATACTAATCTATAAAATTTTACAGTTACAAAGATTTATGTATACGGCAGGGTGGGGTAGGGAAAAAGGGTGTGAGGGAGGGAGGAACAAGGAGGAGAAAAAGAGGGAGATAAAGAGAAGGAAAACGAAAGGTATCACTGAGAATAATGAATCTGCGAAAGCTTTGCCCACTTTTGTCTCCAGACTTCCCCTTCCTGTCAGTAATCCCACCGCACAGTTTAAGAGAAAGCATCCCTTGATGATACAAGAGCTATTACCACAGTCCATTCTTAGATACAGGTGAATGCCAGCTTAATTTAAGAACTGCACAAAATAAAGCGCATCATGCATCTGGACATCACACTGCAGAATTGAGAGGTTTTATGGATCATAAAAGGCTAGAGATGAGGGAGCCGCCTCTGAAAATATGGGAAAAGCTTAGCAATTAACCTTAAGATGAAGTAGCTTTTCTTCCTCACCGTGATCAACTCACACTTAAGTCTTTAAATGGAAAATGACTTGTATTTAACCTTTATGATTCAGAAAGCCATTTAATTGTAATTATAGCTAATCCAATTAAAGATGGATTATAATAACTGCTGAATTAATAGGTCATGAAACACTGACTTTAATTATGAGTGTATTTATTTTGGAAAAAATACTCTTTTAAAGTGTTATGTAATTCAGAAAATTATTTTGAACTCAGAACTATATAGGTTGTGGTTCATGAGTAAAAAAATGAAAAGGAGAGGAAGGGGTGGGAACGGCGGCGCTGTTCAAGGTAGAAGGGCAGAGCAGGAGACAAGACAATGGGCGGATCCTAAGCTTGCTTTTAAATAATTAAACTCAATTGTTTTCCAAAGAAAGATTGTGTTAATAGTTTAGTTTCTTTCCTAAAAAAATTAAAATTATTGTTCATATTTATACTCTAATGCTATTAGTAGAATTAAAAGAACATTTTACATTTTAGAGCCACAAATCATAATCTTGTACTATGTAAATCATCTACAGATGCGTGTATGTTTAGTTGGACATTTAGGAGGAAATGCAGGTGTAGTTCCAGTAGAACACGTGACGGGTGTTGCCACCATGAATGTATTTTAACATTAGTGTTTGGTTCCCTTTTTCTGGACTTGGAAAGTTGGGGAAACAAACATGAGTGGGTTTGTATCAAAGCATGACTTGAACAGGAAAATAATTAACCACCAGAAGTTGAAGGACAGTACTAGGGTATGCACACAGAAGGGCCTCAGTCTTTCCAGCTCTTCCCACAAATGTGCACAAGGGAATACTCTCCCATGATGTGCACATTTAAGTCAAGTTCTCTACCTGGGTTTTGGAGTGACATTAGCAAATCCCCCACTATAAATATCAAGTCCCCTTAATTCTACAGTGCACAATTTTCATACTTAATATTACTGAAATGTAAGAATACAGGCAAGGCTTTCAAGCCATCATCCGATGGCATGGGGAGCTTTCCTGGATGGGGTGATGTGGTGAGCTTTCCTGGGTAGGGTGGCATGGGGAGTTTTCCTGGGTGGTATTCAAATGTTTCCTTCTGAAGTTTGCTTTACCTTGAGCCATGTGCATTTCTCTTATGCTGCCCCTTGAATACGATTTCAGATGCTGATAGAAATTGTCAAGGTTTCTTGATATATTCTCCTATACAGTATCCAGTAGCTTGTATTTTTTAAGGCAACATTACTTGTTGGTGAGATGTTTCAGCCAGTAAAGATGCTTGCCACCAGGCCTGACAACCTGAGTTTGATCCCAGAGGCTCAAATGGTGGAGAGAATGGACTCACAGGCTGTTCTTGACTCCAGTGAGCACCTAGTCAGGTACACACACACACACACACACACACACACACACACACACACACACACACACACACACAGAGAGAGAGAGAGAGAGAGACAGAGACAGAGACAGAGACAGAGAGACAGAGAGAGACACAGACACAGACACAGAGACAGAGAGAAAAAAAAACAAGGAATAATTGATACTCTCCAAAGAGTGAAATATTAAGTATTCAAAGAAAAGTTAATACAAACCCAGAACATAGTACTGGAGAACTCTCAAGGAGCCAACTAAATGGTCTGTGGAAGGATTTCTAGATTCTCAGTAAATTACCGAAGTGTACACATAGGTAACCACAAATATAAACAGGCTCAAGAGCTACAACATCTAACATAGATGCTCAGGCCAAACCAGGTTCTGATTGTGTTCAACACTCAGATACTGGACACTCAGCAAGGTCCTGAGGGAACGTGTGCCGACTGATATTTACCCTGTGGCAGTAGGTATCAGATTCAGAAATCACCCGGAACAGACCCTGTGGGCCACAAGCGGGAGACACCCACTCTCTCCTGGGGATGTCCAAATGCACTGAGGCTGCAACTGAAATCAAAGTGCATTTTTCCTGAGCAACAGCCTCCTCCGAAGCAATTGCTTTCTCCCTTAGCATTTGGAAGCTGCTGAGCGGCACATAATCAAGCTTTTCTTCGTGTTGTCTTAAACAGGCCCATTATCAGAGTTGCATCACTCTGAGAGCTTCAGACTTCATTACCCTATTAGAAAGAAATTAACATATTGTACCTGATAAGCTCCTACCATGGTGGAACCCTTCCAGCCCCTCTAATACTTACTGACTGTGCCAGCACTTTCCCCCTCTTCACAGTAAGTTACTCAAAGTTAAAATATGCACCCCTTTCCTACTTCCTTCTTGAGATTAAAAAGTCAACTGTGTACTTATTCTGATGTTAATTTTCTTTCAGCAAACTCAAGCAATCATTTTAGCGTTGCATTTTGAGCCTGATCGTGAAAGGATCTGTGAAGGAAAAAACCACTTGAGGCATGCTTCTCATGGGTAACAAAGACAGGAAACTGGAAGGAATCAAGCAATCCGGGGCTAATGATTTATTAGAACATTTTAAATATCAGGCTGTTCTAGTGCTGTTTTTAATAATATCTGTTAGCACCTAAATATCACCGTGGTTGAAAGCTTTGTAGACAATAAGTGTATATGGACATTTGAGCAAAAATAGCTTATACTTTTTTTAAAGCATATTTTGTCTGTAATGGCAAATTTATTTATATATGGCAGAGCCAGTTTATTTGTACCTAATTTTAATCAGCAAAAGACAAAACTTACATAAAAGACTGGAATATTTGTGATCTGGGACCAAAATCCTGGATCTTGGCAATCCAAGAGTGGACAATTAGTCACCACTATTTCGAAAAGCAAGACCCTGCAACTTAGTTAAGAAATGCTGTGAAGAGCCCACATTTCCAAGCTTTCAATTAATAGGTTTCCAAATATCATATTAAAAGTCACTGGCACTTGAGTTGGCTTTTGGGAACCCATTCCGCATGCTGGGTTGCCTCACCCAACCTTGACGCAGAGGGAGGAGAGTAGTCCTTCCTCAACTTGATGTACCATGCCTTGTTGACTCCCATGGGAGGGCTGCCCCTTTCTGAATGGAGACAGAGGAGTGAATTGGGATGCGGCATGGAAGGGAGGTATAGCAGGAGGGAACAGGAAGAGAGAAGGAAAAGGGGGGGGGACTGTGGTCAGTATGTAAAATAAAATGAAAAATTTTAATAAAAAAAGGAAAAGAAAAAATAAATTCTAGACAAAGAGACTGTAGAAGCAGAAGTTGCATGGGGTGGAAAACTTGTCCAGTAATTTGAAGAATTGTTTCTAAGCTCAGAGTCACTGATTGGAAGAACTGCCCATAAAGAGAGGAAGGGCCTTGCTGAAAATGCCCAAGATTTTTTTCAACTGCTATATTTAGATCTTCAGAAGGGACTAGACTTTTCAATGACTGTAAAATAAAATTGCAAAATTTCCTGTTGGCCAATTTTTGACTTTGGACACAGTCAGCTCTGTTCTTGCTGCGCCTTTCCACGGTGCTTCAACTACGGCCCCCAATACTTAGTGTGACACGTGACCAAGCCAAGCGTTAGAAACACTTCTAATTCAGCTTGCACCAGGAATAACCATACCGATGGTTTCTTGATTGTTTCTCAAGTGTAACAATTTTACCATTTTAAAGGACCAGGCTGCTGAGAGGCGGTAGAAAAGGCAGCACTAACAGATAGAAAGGCGACATCCTACAACTATGAAGAATTCCTTCAGGGGACAGCTTTGCATCAGATGCCACATCATATGCGATGAACCCAGCCCAGTTCACATATCACTACTCAATATTCAGCTTTCTAGAAACACCTTAAAATTTTTATTTGATTGAACAAGGATAGTCGTGAATATTTCTTTTTCCTTGTTAATAGATCATGGGAAATAGTCAGAGGCAATCCAGGTGGGTGCCGTCATGAGGAAGGAGCCTCAGAGGCTTCTGTGTTAGAATCCTGGTTGAGGAAAGGTCCACTTACTTAGCACTGATGACTTCACACACACACACTTAGTGTCACAGCTATCAGAAATGTGGCCTATGGTTTCCTACTTGCACACAGCTAAACATGGCAGCTGCAAGTTACTCAGCACAACAGCAGTGTTCTAAATGTCCTGTATGTGAAAGCCTGGCCAGGAATAAATGAGAGAACTTCCTGAGGGGGAGGGCACGAGCAAACTCAGGACAGCCAGACTGTGTGTTCTTTGTTACTAATAAATTAAAATAGGTGGGGGGGGGGCGCTGAGGAGATAGCTCAGTGGGCAACACTGCCTGTTCAGAAACAAGGATCTGATTTCTGATCCCCAGCACGCGTGTGGAATCCAGGGTGTCTGTAACCACGGTGTTGGCATGGGGAGGAGGACAGAGAGAGGGGGCTCTGGGGCTTGCCAACTCCCACCCTCTCTTGTCCCCAGGTTCAGTGAGAAGTTCTGTCTCAGGAGAAAAAAGGTGAGCAGGGATAGAGCAGGACACTTGGCATTGTTCTTGGGCTTCCCCGTGCATACAGACAGAAATACATGTACATCACACACACACACACACACACACACACACACACACACACACGGACATGTGCACATAACAAACACAGAATAGGTTTTGGAGTTAAACTGAGATGGGTTATGCTAAGTTGGATGAAGTTATATTGTCTCCCTGAGCCTCAGTTTCTCCAACTCGACTTGGTGGGAAGAGGAACATGAATGTTAACCATTAAACCTCAAGTTATTGAAGAAATCTTGATTATCACCCCTTCTCTCTAGGTGCAAATATGCCTTTCTCCCTTTACTCCAAGTCTAATTTCAGTTGGAAACACAAAGTGAATCTGATGTGACAAGAAACCTGAGGGATCCCGTCTACAATTGGGACTGGCCGATCCAGTTGTCTCGTTTATGATCTACATATAAGTCCTGATACAGTTTTATTGAAATATACCACAAAACATCTCCACATTTTATTTCAGTGTATTTGAGACAACTGAATAATTTACAAGATTTTCTCTTATCCAACCTGTCATCACATACACTTGGCAAATGGATTCACAATTGAGAATATTTTTATAGAGAGGAGATGGTAAATTATTCAGATTGTCCTTTTTCCCCATCACCTCATTAATTAGCACAGCATATTAAGGACTTGCTTCATGTAATATAATATGCAACTGTATGCAATGAATGAAGATAAAAATGTCTTAAAAATCAAAACAGATGTATTATTTTAACAGTTAGGTGATGCATAGCTCACCTTTTATTTGATTGGAGAGTACTACTTTCAAATTCTTCTTTTTCAGGTTTCTAAAAAATTGTCTGAATTTTTAAGTTTCATCTAGAAATAACTAGTATTCTTGGCATACATTACTGATACAAATTATTGGTATATATTTAAATGAATTGTTTGTTAAACATACTTTCTCTAATGTTTTAGTTATTGTTTTTTCTAGATCTTAAGTGAAAATAAAGTTAGCCTAACTTTAAGAATATTTTAGTTGCTGGGTGGTGGTGGCCTGTGCCTTTCATCTCAATACTTGGAAGGCAGAGGCAGGCGGATCTCTTGAGTTTAAGGCCAGTCTAGTCTACAGAGTGGCAAACAGGGCTACACAGGGAAACTCTGTCTTAAAAAAAAAATGTTTTGGCGACTTTTAAATTATATGAACATATTTATTAAATAAATAAATAGTCAATATATTTGGCTATAAAACAAATAGATTTCTGTCACTATGATATAAATAGCCTTAGGGGCTAGTGACTATGAGAGCTGAGTGGAACGATTTTAACTCAGATTGTTTAGCTTCATACAGTAGTTTAAAACTATCTTCCCGTGTGACTTGTTTGCACAACAGTCCTCCGCAGTCTGTGCTTTAAGACTTGCCTTGTGTTTAAAATCATAGGTTCTTAATCCTAAGATTAGGAGAAAGAGACCATTAACCTAAGAGATACAGTGATCTCTATAGTGCACCTGTCTTATTCTGGATTTGAAAGCAAGGAGAAGCTTTAGTTTTCTGGACCATTCCTTCGGGTTGCTATTAAACAGCTAACACCAAAGCCACCTTTTTGTTATAGACACTTCTAAAGACATCTTTTGGTACTAAAGTTTTACCAGTAATAATTTTCCAGTCATGTTCAGCCTTTTAATTTGGACTAGTTAAATGTAAAAAACAAATGTAAGGTACTTTGAGAAACAATTAATGATTTTCAAGATGCCGTCAGCAGAGACGTGAAGAGGGGACATGTTGGGCCAAGTCAGCCAATGCTGACATTGTCTTCATCAGATCTGCCAAATCATCACCACAAGAGAAAAGGCGTTGATCAAACACATTTGATTATAGGGGGAAAGGGAGCATTGCAAGGAAAAGAACAGGTGTGTGGAAAGACCTATCTGTGGAACCACTCTGGAGAAAAAGAAAAATACTGAGGAAAAGGTGAAAAACTGTCAACAGCATAGCCTATGCTCTAAACACTAAGAAATGGGGGAAAACAACCAGTGAATGCAAATACACAAGTCCTAGTCTGAGAATACCATGCACAAGGAAATGAGAGACAAGCACATCCGACACAAACCTTCTAGAGAGGATATGGGGCGTGCAGACTATATTTTTTGCTGCACGGCCATTCCTTTGGAACTGAAGCACACTGTCCTGGAAGAAAGCACTTGTACAACTCACCAGGCTCGGAAACTCAGAAGCTGCAACACCAAGAGGCCCCATCCAGGTTGCATAACTGCTAAAGTTGCTGTAGTTAGCAGTGCATTAAAGGAGCTGCCTGCGTTAGCACATGGGGCTTCACGAATGGCCTGTTCCTGGCTCATCCCTCTTTCTAGGGTGGGCCTCCTGGTGATGCAGCTGTCTTTGAGTCTCCCACTTTTCTCCCTGTAAGAAATCTCAATGCACTTGTAATTTCACAGAAGTGATGAATGTTGATGTTTGAGACAGAATATGCGATAGGAGACTGTGTCCCCAATAAATGATGAGATGTTTGGTCACTATAGATTTTCAGAGACTATAGAGACCTGGTTCTTAGAGAACACCTCTTTTTGGATCTTAGTAAAGGTCAGGACCATGCAAGAGGTAAATAAGCCTATATAGTAACCAGTCTCTCCCAGAAGGGACATGCTGGGGGAGAGTGAGGACACAGTTTGGAGAATGAGGCACACTGACCTTGTGGCCAACTAGAAAGACTAGAAGACCATGTTTGTGTTTTTTCTTAGCTTCATGATCAGCATGAATTACTTGCCTGTCCTTATATGTTTAAACTCCATTTTCCAGATGTCACCCCAGAAACCCATTTTCTAACCATTTATCTAGGTATGGTGTCATCTGAAAATGTTTGTGTAGAGTCTATTTTTCTGTGGTTGGCTACATAAATTCCAGACCACTGATCTTATCCATCTTGAAGAGCCTGGCAGTTTCACCACTGTTCAGGGATCCAGACCGGGCTCTCTGGAGTTTTCATTTGTCTCCGAGAATGTACCAGCACCTGGAATCACATAAGAATTGTGCATGGATCCTTCCAGCCAGCCCTTTGTCAGGCATGCTCCAAGGCCTCGTTACAACATCCTCTGTGGGGAGAAGCTTGGCTCGGTTCTCAGGTTAAGGAAAGGTGATGCTGTTTATAACTGCTGAGACAGGAGACATGAGAGAGAGACAGATAAATCAGTTCAAATGAAGCCATAAATAGCAAAAAGCACACACGCCACTCTGTGGTCCTGCACCTCAAATCCCCCTCCAGTTTGCAGGCTGACATTTGTATTCATAATGCTTGTATTCAAGCATGCTGATATGGAAAGTGATGAGAGCCAGGTGAATAAATTCAGATGAGATTTATAGTCCGGCAGCACGGCCTCCGTTAGGGAAGAGGGAAAGGTGTGTCTACAGGAGCAGCTGATCCGATCTTGGCAGGCAGAGTACTGCTGAAGTCACAATTTGCAGGAGTTTGGCACTCCTGCGAAGTGCCAGTTGGCACACTAATGGAGACGATGGAACGAGAGAACAGAATGTCACAACAGAGAGGAGCAAATTGAAAATTCAAGCATTTCCTTATTCCTTATAATTCTGCTGAATCAAAATGAAATCAGTCTACAAACGAACCATCTCCATATTAATAAAAAGCAGGTGGCTGCACAAACCTTTTTCCACAGATGGGAGTTGATTAGCATTCTTCTGACCGTCGGCTTGTTCAAATGTCTTTGTGATTTCTAATAACTCAGCGAACTAGTATATAAACAAGAATATTGATTTTTAAGAGCATAATTTTTAGTGGAAAATTGCAATAAATTCAGACACAATAAACGTTCTTAGTAGTGGTAGAGCCAGGTCAATTTTAAACTGTTATTTTGCTAATATCAGATATGATGCATTCCATTAATATATTTCTCATACTGATCATCTGGACTTACTATATAATCATGTCCAAACCCTGCAGGCAAAGCTATGGAAACCAACTCTCTATACACACTGGAAGTCATGATTTTAACCTCAAAAATTAACAAGTGTATTGACTCCCCATGATTCACTAATTTTAAGTGTTTATGTAATCTAGCAATTACCTCAATTTTTAGCTTTAGAAAGGAATATTAAATGTATTACCAAAACAAAAGAAGATCAAATTAGCACATCTCATCATAAGTTTAGTGTGAGATAACTCAATATGAAAGGCAGATGCTGTCAGAACCTCACAGGTGATGCCTCAGAAAACACACCAAAGAGCAGGCCTTCCCTTCAGAGAAACTACCAGAAGAGTAGCCAGCAGTGTGTCACCGATGAACTACAAGTCACTGCCCAAAGGTTGAAACACACTCTTTCTTTAATATGAGTTTAAAGTACAGTGATGTGGTGGCTCATACATTTTTCCCCACTGGGTATATTGAAGAAGTTGACTTAATATTCACATGGAAAAGAGATAAACAACTTTATTCCATGGCTGCTGTAAACCTCCGACGCGAAGCTTCCTGACCTGTTCTGGTCTACATCTCCCAAGTATATGTTGTATTCTTTGGTTTTATGTGAAATGTGAATTTTAAATTCTCACTCCCAAATGTTGCTATAGTGTTGTTTCTCTATGTACATTGACTAGTGCTAAAACATAGCTCTATCAATCTCTTCGTATTTAATAGTATTTTCAATAACAAACAGTTATTTCTATGCAATGTTTATGTGCATACTTATTCAGCAAAGGTCATCATCTGGTTTATTAGTTGTACACTAAATTGGCAGTTGTCATTTTACAAGCAAACTTGATACCACACAGTCTACTTCATTGCCTACTGATCACCGCAGAAACTATACAATGTAATACTATGCTCTGTATTTAAAAGGCCCTTTTAAAAAATCACAGCTCTTTTATTGGTGAAATTATTAAGGCCACTCCACATAGTTAAAAGAGAGGCTTATTTTGTGGGGTAACTTACAAATGAATATATAGTTTACAGAGTCTAAGAAAGGTGTGGCACAGTCCGGAGGTGTTCTCTGGAGAATTCTGCTCAGTCTACCTCCAGCATCCAGGGTCCAGGAACCAAGACAGCTGGCTCATCCAGATCTCGGGTCTTCAGGGTCCTCTCTTGGCCCCGCCTTGTAGACATGACAGTTACTGAAGCCTCAATGGGGGTTGGAATTCCAGATCAAAGCTGGAATGGCTACCCACTACATCTCCCCCTTTTGTCTAAATAAGAAGGTTCTAACCTAGTAGAAGACTATATACAAAGGAATGGTTATCAAATATTGTCCAGGAATAATGAGGGATAATGACCTAGATAAGATGTAACTACAACCAATGCGAACAATATTAAACAAAAAACACATACTAAAATCCATAGAACTCTAGAGCATAGGTATATGGCATATTACAAAGATCATTCCAAAAGATGTCCCACTACACTCTTTGGGAAAACTAAGCTACTCTCAAAGCACAAGTGCCTATCACATTCTTAAGAGAAGAAATTCATATAATGTATCACTTGAATATTTCAGAAACCTACAGTAAAGCTTCTGAGTTGGCCGAATCCAAATCCCGCTGACAGCAGTTTTAGCTGACTGAAGGTTAGCTATGTATGCCAAAATATTTCTTTTGTAGTTCCTGTTGGAATATGTCCTGATACTAAGTGCTTTTTTGCTTTGCAGAAAGAATATGAAATTCTGTTTTTGTTTTTTCATTAGAGAACAGAAGGGTCAGGATGGAATAGGTCGTGTGTGTGTGTGTGTGTGTGTGTGTGTGTGCGCGTGTGTGTGTGTGTGTGTGTGTGTGTGTGTGTGTGTGTGTGTGTGTGTGTAAGCTTCCTGAACATTTTCGGGGTAAGTGACTATTGTACTTTAATCCCGTTACCCACCAGCTGGCATTATTTGCACATTTATCTACACAATGTTCTTTAACATTTTTTGTCAGTAGCATCACTGAGACCCAGTTAGTCCTCAGTGTTTTTTTCTGAGGAGGATTCTTTCAAGGAAGATTCCCTCTGCTCATTTTTTCCTATGTAGTCTGTAGTTCTGGGAGGAAGAGCTTTATCTACACAGTTCCAAAAGTTGAATGTGTTACTTCTCAGTTAAAAATGCAAATTGCATCCAATTCACTGTCAGATGATAGCTTCCGTCTTCCAACAAGGTGGACTCTTGTGTTCATTCAGGGTCTTCAGACCAGCAGCTTCATCACCACCTGCAATCTCCTCAGAATGTTCAGAGTCTCTATACAAGGCACAGTCAATCAGATTTTACTTTACAAAGATTGTCCCAAATATCTGTGGACTATGTGTAACAAGAGACTAATATCCAGAATACATAAGAAACTTAAAAAAAAAAACTCAATAAAAAGTCACATGAAAGGAATCAGAATAATAATGTCAACAATAGGCATTCTTAAATAAGTGTTAGAAAAATACATACAAATGATCAAGAGATACATGAAAATAAACTGCCATCACTAAACACCAGGGAAATGCAAACCAAAACCATAATGACCTGTCTCTCTCCCCAGTAAGAATATGAACCTCGAAAGACTAAAGCTAAGTACTGGCAAGGAGAAGAACTGAGAACATGGGTGCACTGTTGGTGGGAAGAAAAATAGTGCAACAATTATGAAAAACTTTATGAAAGCTCATAAAGTAAAAGTTTAAATCACTGTATTTCACAGAAGCCTCACCTCTGAATAATTATGCAGAGGAAATAAAATAAGAATGTTGAAAGAGACATCTGCACTCCCATGTTTATTGGAACACTATGTACAATGGCCAAAAAATAGTAACAGCCTAAGAGACTACCAATTGATGAATGAAGAAAATGAAACACACATATACCATGAATTCTATTCATCTGTTAGAAGAATAAAATAAAAACAGAACCAGGCATAGAAGTCAAGTACCATATGATCTCCTTCACTTCCTGTGGAGCCTAAAGTTTTGAGGTTTCTATTTGTCTGTTCGTTTCTATTTGTCAGTTAAAATGAGTTTAATAAAACTCAACTTCCCCAAAATTTGTTTTAAAACAATACCTAATTGTTGTTTGTCCCTTAAAGTTTACAAATTCCTGTTTGCCTAGGCTGTTCCTGTGCCATCTCTCCTCGGTGCTGATGCATCCTCCCATCACCTCAAGCTTCTACCCCTCTGAACTGTCTATTCTTTCTCTTCACTCAGAGGACTCCAATCATCCATATACACAGTTATGTCTTTGTCCAAAATTCCCTCTCCATACTCTCCTAAGAAAATCCTACACATACATCATGACCAAGAATAAATAGCTTGGGTCAGAGAAATGACTTAGCAGGTAAGGACACTTGCCACCAATCCTGAGGACTCAAGTTCAATCCTCAAAACCTACATGTTTGAAGGAGAGAAACAACTCTTGAAAATTCTACTCTGGAATATGCCATGGCACAGTTTTATGCCATGCATACACTAAAAACACAAAAATACAAAAAAAAAAGAATGTCTTGAAATCTTGACTTTCTTTTCAAGGGCAAGCAGTTGTTTTTCTCTTCTCTGCTCCTGTAACACATTTCACTGTTTTCACTTTCGATATCAGAATCATCTGCCCATGTGTCTCTTTCCCTCACTGGACTATTTTCACTTCTATGATACTTAATGGAGTTCAAATAATATAGTAGGCTAATAAATTCCTGTCCAAATATTATAGGATACTGGACTTCATGAGCTTTTCCTGCATCTTACTGAACACACAAACAACCCAGCTTCCCTACCAGACTACATGAGCAATAGCCTCAGACGCTCATGTGCAGCAACCCCCAAATGACCAAGTCCAGCCCTTAGCCACTGTGACTTTAAGAGGTTGGCTTTAGATATTAGGTGTTAAGATAAAGTTAATAATATTTCTTATAAATTCTACCTAAAATTATAAGACAAACATGGCACATATGCAAAAATTAGGATAAAGTCATTTCAAGGCCATCTGGCATTATTTTACTGACAAGCGATGTCTCTCTGCATTCAACACTCCAAGCACTGTTGGAAACAAGGTGAAGAATGGTGTTCACATTCCCACAAAGTTTCTCAGTCACGTATTTTCTGGACTCAAACTATGGTCCAGTAGCAATCTTTAGAAACTGAATGTAAGTGGAAAGGCAATCCTGGTATTTCAAATCCAGTTAGTGGTTCAGCAAAGGAGTTCTTCCTTCCCACAGGAAGCCATGAGTCTGGTAGGATTATATGCATCTCTCCCAGATGTCAAATACATTCGATTCGAATCATATGCATATATTTTTTTTAATTTTTACTTATTATTATTTTATGTGCATTGGTGTTTTGCCTGCATATATGCCTGTGTGAGTGTATCAGGTCCTCTGGAACTGGAGCCACAGACAGTTGCAAGCTGCCTTGTGGGTGCTGGGAATTGAACCCAGGTCCTCTGGAAGAGCAACCAGTGCTCTTAACCACTGAGCCATCTCTCCAACCCCAATATGCATATATTTAAAGAAGTATTTTTTCATGCCTATATTTTTCCATGCAAAATATGTAAAATCTTAATACAAATAAAATTTTGATTGCAAGGACAGTGAACTTTGAGTCTCAAGAATATTCTATGTTTGGACTGACATATTTGAATTATACAAAACTTTGCTGTACTTTATCATTGTGTCTTGAATTTTGTTTATTTGTTTGGGGGGTTGTAACATTTTTGAAATGCATTTATTAGCATACACCAATTATAAATAATAATGAGTCTCATTATGACATTTCATACACATTTATAATATAGTTCAATCATTTTCACCCTGTTACCTTTGGCCTTTGGCTTCTCTTGTCCCACTCCCACTCCTTTTTTTTTGTTGTTTGTTTGTTTTGTTTTTTGAGACAAGGTTACAAGGTTTCTCTGTGTAGCTTGGCACCTTTCCTGGAACTTACTCTGTAGACCAGGCTGGCCTGGAACTCACAGAGATCTGCCTGTCTCTGCCTCCTGAGTGCTGGGATTAAGGGCGTGCACCACCACCCACCCGGCTTCCTCCCGCTCCTTAATCACCTTCCCAAACCTTTTCACCTTCACACTTGACCAGCCTTCCTCCCACATTCTCAGCTCCTTTTGTGATGGGGGTCTCATTGTATAAAGGAGGGGTGGGCAGTACTGGTTCACTGGAGCATGTGCACCTGACTAGCTACATTTATTCTGGTTTCGATAAAATCATGATGGGATATTTTTTTGTCTTATTGAATAAGAACATAATTTCCCTGATTTTGCTTTTTGATCAATACATCCTAAAATACTTTCTGTTTTGTACCTAAGGAAAAAAGATTGTCAACCTCTACTCTACCAGCAAATGTAGATAAGACATTCAGAATGGGGCAACATATTTATTACACCTGGATTCCAGTGAGGCATAGTCAGCCATTTTAAAGTTATGATAGTATATAATATGCTTAAATAATTCATAAAAGAATTTTGATAAAAAATATAGCAAAAAATCCATTGTGTTTTTTTTTTAAATATGCATTTGTGTTATTTTCTAAAATTAGTTTCCAGAACACAAGATTGTGGAAAACTATTTGGAAAGGAAACATGAAAAACAAAATTAAAAATTTCATATCTGGACAGCCCAGTTCTACATCAGATCTATTTAAAGCCAATGTATGTGTATATATGTGTGTATACATACATAAAATATGTATATATAATACACAAATGAATACACACACACACAGAGAGAGAGAGAGAGAGAGAGAGAGAGAGAGAGAGAGAGAGAGAGAGAGAGAGAGAGGGAGAGAGAGAGAGAGAGAGAGAGGAAAGCAGCAACTCAGCATTCAGGAAAATTTCCTTCAGGTCGTAAATCGTAATTTTTTAAAAGCTGACGATTGCCTTCTGGTGTAGGAGGACTCAATGTGCTTCCACTTCCTGCAACAACTTACATAATGAAACTCAGCAAGCAGCTCTTCAATGTTTACTGACTGTGCTCCTGGCGTAACAATGCTTCTGAACACACACTGAGGGCTATTCAGGATAGAGACTGGAAAGGCGTTTATTTCGCTGTGACTTGTGTATATCCCTTAAACACAAAGCAATTTTCTGTGTCAAAACTTTGTTTCTCTTAAAAGCTTCCGTGGTAGAGTAGTTATGTCATTTCTGAAATGCTTGCTGAAAAGCGGTTGCCTGTTAGAACCACAGTTTCCTGAGAATTAGATGAAAATCCAGCAGCTGCCTGAAGTAGTCACCTGAAGAGCATCAGACACAGCTGATGTGGATTGATCACGTGTGCAAAGCTCTCTACTCTAAAAGTCTTGATAACTTCTGTTTGAAAGCCTTCTGTTTTGATTAGAATATCACGAAGGAGCTCATACAGATACTGAAGGATGTTCAGGAGCTCTGTGAATTAAAATCACAAAGGAATAAAGGCGATTTCTTTCCAGCTGATGAGTTTTATTCCAAATTTCTTTTATTGGTAGAAAACAAAAATTTAACCTAAACACATTTTTGATTATTTTCCCCCAAATACTCTCTTTGAATCCCTGGCTTTCATAACTAAATTGTTATCTTCTCCCCATCAATTATTCAACTTTGACATTAACTATTGCCAATCTTTTTAGCTTTTAGGCCAAAATTTGTGAGTGCATACTAATATATATACCAGGTTGGTGGTGGGTAATTTTAAGTCTATTTGTCATTTGGTCAGTTATAGAGCTTAACAAATTCTAGTATGTTTTGCAGACTGTAATGACTTCATCAAAGTATAGCTCTCTGTGACACTGACACAGACATTTTTTTAATAGTTCTGAAATAATCAGTTACCACCTCTGATTACAGACATCCTTATAACCTTTATCTGATGGCATTCCTATTATAAAGTAGCATTTGAAAATGATAGAAGGGTCACAGTTCTCACATCTACTATACATACATGGGGCGAACATAGTAACATCATGCTGTTAGGTAATGATGAAAGGAAAAGTAACAACTATACTCTAATATGCATTATATGATATATATATTAATACATTATATATTATAGCAATATAGTATATAATAACATTATGTTATATGTAATAAATATAATAAACACTCTAATAATGATAACTATAACTGCTTTGTTTTGGATGACTATTGAGCCAAAGATATTGTATCTCTGGCTTAAAAGGTTTACAAACTCTTATACCAATTACAAGTCAAACTCCACCAAGATAGATATTCCAAAAATTCTAGTCTTCAAGTGGAATTGATTTTTTTTCTTGACTTACATCAATGAAAAAAGCAGTCCTCTTATACCAAAATATGTCTAAAAGATATTTAATTGGCATTTAAATCTACTGTCATGGAAAACATATGTAAGCAGTTACTTGCTTAATAAAACCCCACCATCTTTTTAGACAGTTAACAAGAAAATCCAAAGTCATTTCCTTTAAGGCTATAATGTGTCAATATAGTATACTTTCATGTGTTGTTGTTATTAATATTTAGAAATTATTCTCTTACATAATATAGGGGAACTTTTACTTTCTCCAGACTTATTGAGACACAATTCACAAGTTAAAACGTTTTGTATTTCAGGTATAAAATGTTTTGAAAAGTCCATAGCACAATCCACATGATTAACAAATTCATGACCTCACATAGTTAACATTTATTTGTATATGTATGAAAAATATGTGTTATCTACTCTCTCAGCAAATGTCCTGAAAAGTATTAAAAATCGCTACACAATTTCTTTATCCATTTATCGGTTGGTGCTCACTCTGGCTGTGCTCATCTCTTGGCTATCTTGAAATGCTGCAGAAAATGTTCATCATTGGAGATACGGAATCAGATGATGGTTTCTCTGCAGGGTGATTATATGGTTGCCTTTCAGCTTGGTGATTGTTCATTTTGCTATGAAGACACTTCTTAGACTGAATTTAGCCTGTTTTGGTTTTATGTTACCATCTTACACTTAAAGCCAACAAAATTATGTAAGGTCTTTCTAGCACTTTTATGATTTCAGACTGTGTGTAAGCCTTTAATCCATGTTGAGTTGATCTTTATGTTTAAGATAAAGATCTGCATTTTTGACACCTTTGTCAGAGATCAGCTGATGCTATATTAAATGTTTACACACTGGCTTTCTGTTCCATTACTGTTGACTTATTATCTGGCTTATAATAGTATCACCATCTTGATCACTGTAGCTTTGAAATAAAATTTGGAATCATAAAATATGATACTTACAGTTTGCTCTTCTTAAGATTGACTTAGGAATTCAGGGTTTTTTTTGTGGTTCTGTATGAATTTTAAAATTGTTTTTCTATTTTTGTGATACATTATGTTTGAAGTTTAGTGGGGTTTTTTAATCTATAGATCATTTTAGGTAATATGAAATTTTCATTTGACAAGTAAAATTACTACATTCAACATATATAATGAGATGATTTCATATGTATATATATTGAGTGCTGGTTATCAAATTTATATTACCACATCTTTTACCATCAGTGATGTGCATGAGATCCACAAACTTGTTCATCTCATCATTTTAAGCTTGTATGAGCATTTCAAAAATATTAATTCTCCCAAACTACAAACCTGGTACATTATTTATTGATTTCTCTCCAATTTAGTTCAGAAGTTTTTAGCTTTTCAATGTACAAACCTTCCAATATCTTGATTAAATTTAGTCCCCAATACTTTTCTTATCTCGTTACAAATAGAATTATTTTCGTAATTTCTGTTTTTCTTTTTAAAATAAGTTCTCACTGTATTCTCCTGGATGGCCTAGAATCTCAATGTAGACACGGCTGGCCAGAACTCATAGAAATCTGCCTGTCTCTGCCTTCTAAGTGCTGGAATTAAAAACATATTTCACTACACACAGCCACTATTTCTATTTTTTTTTTGGTACAATATATAGGAATTTAAATGCACAATAAATATTTGTATTTATTTTTGTGCCAATCCTACAGTTTTCCTTAGTTTATTTATTAATTCTAAGTTGTTTTAATCTAATCTTCAGAAACATCGATACATAAATTTGTGTCGGTCACAGACAGGAGTGGTTTGGCTCTCTGGTTTAGATGGCTTTTATCTTCTCTTCTGTTGCTCAGGCCAACACTGCCAGGGCTACTTAGAATAAAAGCAGCAACTGTGAACATCTCGGCTTGCTTTCTTTCCACTGATCATCTTTGTATCCCAAGGGTTTTTGTTTCTATTTTATGTATTCTAAATATATCTTCAGAATTGAAGATTAAATAGTATAATGATAAAATAAATAGTAAATAGTATAAAGTCATCTATAAAAATAGGTAAGATCTGAAATTTCTTCCACACAAGATAGTGCAATTCTTTTGCGGTAAAACACTTTTGATATATTAATTCCACGATCTGAGTTATGTTTTTATACAGATGCTTTCAACATATGATGAGCTTTGCCCTGACAGATCCATCACATGTTGAAAATAGTGTTTACCAAAAGGTGGGCTTAGTAAACCTAGTCTTAAAACATCATTGCTGAGTAATAAAATGCACTGTCACCTCAGTCACTCTCCTTCATCATTCTAAGACTGACTGTGGCTCTACCCAGCATCCTACACAGGTCATCAGCCAGAGCCAGTTACTAACTGTGAATTTGAAATATGGTCTCTATTGAAGGCACATGGCTTTATCAAGAAAATAAAGTAAAAAAAATATTGTTAAAAATGTACCATTATAATTTGAAGATCAGCAGCATTTTTTGGTGTTTTTTATTGTTAAACTTTCTATTGTTAAGACTGATCACACACACACACACACACACACACACACACACACACACACACCCCTATTCTCGGCAGGAGAGGAAGTCTAAGCAGAAACCCATCTCAGTTTTGGTCACAGATGTGGTCGGAGCATAGCGCTAAGCTTTGAGCTGACAAGCTGAGGGTATGAGTCTCTGCTCTGTTACCAGCTACCTACGCTTTTCTGGGATTCTGTTAGTATCAGCGTAATGACAGTCACCCTGGCACCTCAGCACATGTTATAGCTACACAAAATAAGACGAAGAGCCTGATGAACACCGGGCAGTCAACAGCTGCCAGCGCCTACTCACAGCACTGGCGCTTAAGCAGCCACATATACTAAGTCACTATTCAAGAACCCACATTATGTTTATTTTATAATTTTCCTATTTTTTTTAAAAAGAACCTCTTATTTCTTTTTCAGTTTTAGAGATAATGATTGTATTTACCAAAATATATATTCAAAGTAACATAAAGAGTTTATGAGAATGTATTAAATAGGATTTAATGCCATATTTATTCTATGCTCTTTCTGTTAGGAGGAAATAAATTTCTTAATGAAGAAATAACCCACACAAATATCTGCTCTATAATCCATGAATCCATTTACTTTGTAGAATCATAGGCCTGTTATTAATTTGTGTAAATTAGCTTTTTATTACAAGATATATGATGATAACAAAGTCATGAATATATTAAACAAATTCATCTTTTTATACAATATTGTAGTTTTATTTGCAAAGTTCAAACAGACAGACTTCTTTTCTCTATTCAGCCTGCCTAATATTATTATGACTGTGAACAAGGACAGGAAGACTAATACCTTATCTTTCCCAGCGTTTGTTGCAATGTTGTATGTTCAATAGTACTTTACCCTAAACATTTGGAGATCAACAAATGCATTTAATAAACAGCACCATCAAGTGTTACTTTATAATGCTCCACATTAAAGCACATCAAATATGTGGACAACATATTCCCTGGTTACCTGAAAAGGGTGCATCATATTCAACCAATAGACAACGCGTCTTGGGGTCTAATTCATCTACATGAAGAGTGACAGGAACGAGAGATCAGTGACACTAAAGGATGTGCCACAAATCTCAGTGCCATGTCTGCAGCAAGGTAGTTTGAAGTAAAAAGAATGTAGGATGGAGTAGGCAGGCTATGCTCCATCTTCTTCAGCTTCCACGCCTTGCCTGATCTGATTTCCTCTCTGATAGCAACATTTCTTTGTTAACTATACATTAAATATTAGAGGTGTTCATAGATACACATTTCCTCTTCTGTTTTTCTCTATTCATTTATTGTAAGTTTGCTCCCTCAGTTATATCACCCATCCTAATGATTTTCTGATATGGATCTCACCATCACATGCCTTGAGTCATTACATAGGGCATACTAGCATTCAGATGTGTCTGGAAAGTGTCTGCTTTGTCTCCTCTTTGTTGATAATAGAGATCTTTAGAGGAAACTCTTCACTTAGTCCAGAAACATCAACAATGAAACATTTTGTTGATTAAAAATATAGCTATTTGTAGGTCAATTGGAAAGTAGTTATAAATAAAGTCAGCAACAATCAATTTACTAAGGAGAAACACAACTTAAAAGAGTAGAAAGTCCGTGATATGTGACACCAACAATATAACATTGTAGTGAAAAGGAATTTGCAATGATTTTTGCTTACAGTAGAGCGCATGTGGATCAACAGTATGATTATGCTGGTTTTTTTACAAAGGCAGTCTAAGATCCATAAGTAAAAATATATCAAAAACACTGGCTCTCATGGTTTTGATCACTTTTATTAAGGTAAATACATGTAACATAACATCAGGCACATTAACTACATCAAGTGAAGGATTCAGTAGTTTTAATTACACTCACTCACAGCCACCACCTCTATTATCCCAAGAATTTTTCAACATACTAAACACAATCCACACTCTATATGCAATGACTCCTCATTGGTAATCTCTAATCTACGCTCTGTCTATGCTGGAGCCCACTCTAAAAGGCTCATACAGGAAGAATCATGCAATATCCGTCTTTGTATAGCTGGTTTATGTTTGCTTAGCATAACACTTTACCCTTGCTTTATCATGTGTCAGAATTTCATCACACTTATAGCTAAATGATATCCCATCTCTATGTACATATCACATTTCTTTTATTCAGTCAAGAGCATATGCACAATTGGGCTGTTCCTAGCTTTTGGCTCTTGACAATAACATTGCAATGAATTATTGGAATAATTATGCAATATTTTAATGCATACTAGTGAGGGAAATTTATGAATCATGATAATTTTGTGTAACTAAGAACCACCACTTTATAAAACATCTCCACGATTTTTCATCATGATCATGTACAAAGGTTGCCTTCGTTAATACTTTTTCAAGGTATAAATGGTTTTCATTTAGTGCTTGGTAATTTAGAATTTCTACAGAGAAGTTGGTGTAATGTAGTAAGTAAAATTATTAAATAATTTAAAAGTCAAAGATAAAAGACGGTTGCAATGATTAGAAAAGTCAGTCTATAGAAGGCATGGGGAGATGTCACGTTCATTTTTATGACCACACATTAACATTTAAATCAGTTCTGCCCTTTTTAACTTTGTGTTTCACTAACAGTGATGGGGGTATAACATGTCATTCCATTTATCAATCCTTAATTTATCAACAAATTGTTCCCGGTTAGCCACTTGCTTATGTGTGTTTTGGTATGACTAAATGTACTCATCGTGAGCCTGTTTCATATATTAAAAGTCTATCCATGGAAACTGTCTTCAAGAATGGTCAGTTTTTAAAATGGGCCTTTCTGAACTAGGAACACAGTGGATCCCATAGAGTGGATGGCTGGTAATCTACCTGCTTCTTTACTTCATTCACTATTCCAGAACAATGGTAATACATTTAGCTTATAACAGTTAGTCATCTTGCAATTATTAAACCAAAATTATGTTTTCAAAACAGAAGATAAATGGTTTATATTTTTTGTGAAGAATGAGAGAGGCAGACTCATGAGGCAGAGAAGGGTAAACAAGATGACCTTGTAACTTCCCTTGTTGCGTTGAGATTCTTTGACTGATCTACACTATTAATGCATTAAGGAAATTTTATTGAAAACCTGATATTTTATGTATTACTAAAAGCACATACACTCACATTGGCCTGTGTGAAGTCACATGAATTGTTATGTTTATAAGATCACCATGGGCTTTATGCCTTATGAGTATAGAATGAACAACTTGTGAGGGTGTGTACCTTCTCCACATTGACAAGCAGCCTTGCTCCTGAGTTGAGTTGTGTTATCAGTCTCTCATGCTGTATAAACTCAGTCAATCAGCCTCAGAGAACCTGTTTTTCTCACTGTAGCCTTTAATTGCCCACATGGGACGTCATCTACTGTTAGTGCTGCAACAGTGATCATAGTAAGAATTAAATATTTGTACATTTTAAGATCTCGAATGATCCTTTAAAAGAAACTTTGGATGAGACATGGGAAGAGAGAATGGCTTTGTTTTTCTAGTTAAAGAAGAAATTTCTGATGATCCCCATCCACATCAAAATATCAAGATTCCTTATGTTCTGCTCAAGTATTGAAAATCAAGGGCTCAGTTAATCTGTGTATGAATTAGCAACCACTTGGTCCTGGATCAATTTCATATCCATATGATTTATACTTTAGCAGGATGCTTTACCCTTCCTAACAGCATTTTACCCTCCCAACAAGAAGAAAGTGAAGTCCTGGTGCACTGGCCCCTACGTTTAACATTTGATTCCGTTTCTATTCTTTTTTTTTTTTTTTTTTTTTTTTTTTTTTTTTGGTTTTTTGAGACAGGGTTTCTCTGCATAGTTTTGCGCCTTTCCTGGAGCTCACTTGGTAGCCCAGGCTGGCCTCGAACTCACAGAGATCCGCCTGCCTCTGCCTCCCGAGTGCTGGGATTAAAGGCGTGCGCCACCACCGCCCGGCCCCGTTTCTATTCTTTTCAGTCCTGTGTTCACTATTACTTATCAAATATTCAGTGTACATAACAGACCACATTGTTCACTCTACTTTATTCTCTGGTCCACATCTGACTCCAACCTGCTGGAAATACCAGACTCTACATTACCTATAACAATCTCATTCATTTGTAAGTCCCAATTTCAAAGTCAAATACAGCATCCCCATTAAACTTTACCTAATTCTACAAATGCAAACTCTTCCCCACCGGCTCACTTCACTGAACTCATCCCTCATCACTGATGTACTTGCTTCAGACAGTATTCTAGAATTGTCATTAGTCTTTGTGAGGTGTATTTCTTGTACATTGAGCTTCTTGGATTCTGGGGTCATATATTTTTCATCTTGAAACTTCTCAATGTACCCACAGATGATATCATATAGACAAGGAATGTTGAAATAAAGTTATCATTTCAAATTGAGTTGAAATTCAAATTTCCATGTATAATTTATAGAAGATGATTTTAGAGAAAGTAAAATGTATTCTTCATTAAGTAAGAGTTAAAAACAAAATGGCCATGGGCATATATTGAAAATGCCTAATGCTAATTAGCATTAGTGTTTCAGGACAGGAAGTGTATGATTGTGGTCAATTTCTGCTTTAATATCATGTTATGGCTATTGTATGAAGTAATGAAAAATAAATGAATTCACAAGAATAAATTACTTTTTACTCTCACTACCAAAGAAAACCCCATTTATGCCAAGATCTACTTAACTCCTCTCCAAAATATGGAAGAAAATTTTATTCAATAATACACATAAAGTTTCCCAGTGACTGCCAAGAAGACATTTCAGTAAAATAGTGGCTACTTTTAATTTTGCCTACAGCATTTGTGAAATATCTTCTTAAGATGCAGACTTATTTTATGATACATATATTCAAGAAGTGGTGTATTTATTGTAAAATAGTATATATTATATAAGATGGAATATGCAAAAATTATTATATACTTCTGAAATACTGCATGACATATATATTATATGTATGCATGTATGTATGTAGCTAACATATCTGTGAACAGTGAGATAATATAGAAAACAATATGTCCTTTCTAACAGGTCAGTTAAACAGTGTATTGCTTGATATCACCATATCAATTAGACTGCAATTTAATATCTAAAGTATTATAGTAAGGAGTCATGTTATGAAATTAAATGTAGCCTTACTGAAAAATGAGTGCAAGGTTTCTACATCCAATTGCTTCACAATATTCATACATATTTTTTTGTCTTCAGTTAACATGAGAGAATAATCAGGGTTACATTTTTACCTTAAAGAAATGAGGCAGGTACAAAGAGAAGTACTACCTTTCATAATAGAAATACAGAATTAAGTCATCAAGACTTGAAATGTTCAATAGACTACATGTAGAGTAGATTTTTAATTCAAATGTTTTAATATGACAAGAACTGAATGTATTGACCAGAAAATTCTAACAATTAATTGCAGAATTGCTGAATTCCCACAGAATGCTCTAAGGGGAAAGTGATGAAATGAATGTGCTACTTGCTTTTAAATCATTTACAGTTGAATAATTTATGTTATATTTAATTCATCCACTTAAATTATCCAAGATGACTACAAGATGAGATGAGGTTTAAATTGTCAAGTTTTTGCATTAAAATGTTTGCCAATAAACACGTTCTGCTTTTTTAATTACTATTTTAATGGTTTTTGTATATTGAAATAGGAGTTAGAAGACTAAGCTAGAGTACATATTGTAATGAGTTTTTAGGGCTATAAATATTTGACCTACATCTTTAGACATTAAATGAAAATCTCACAAAGGTGTGTTCTGCATTCACTCAAAGAAAACGTAACCTAATTGGCAATTCCTCTGTTTTCCTTCCATATTGATCCACCTTATGCTCCCATTTGTGGGTCTAACAGCATTTTTCAGTTGTTCATGCAAAAGCATATAGAGTCATCATTAACTTTGTTTTCTGACATCCACTGGAAAATTTCATCAGAAGCTACCTATAAATTATTTCCAGTACACTCCTACGAACACCTAGTGCTACCGTGGCTGCCCGGCCACCATGTATCTCTATCTCTCTTGCCTCTTCCCACAGGTTAAGATTGTGTCTCGGAATCTGACCAAGCTTTTGCTGCTGTTTTCCTTTGTCTTTCCCTAGATAGAGCAGCCATCAGAACACCACTGTGTGTGCAGACGTGAGAACATACCAGGCGTTTCAGACAGGCAGTGGCTTCCCTCTCACGTGGGGTGAGAGCCACAGGTCTTATACCTATCACACTTATCATATCATAGACTCCCTCTGTTTCTCTAATTTTATATCCTGGGGGTCGTTTTCTTCTCCCTTCCACTGTCTCTTTATACGCACTAAGCATGTTCTCACCTCAAGGCTACGACAGAAATCTCTTTACATTCTATGAAGGCCTCGTCACTACTTTGATTCTCTGGAATCAAGCTATGCTATTAGATCGGCTCTTTGGCTGAATGTTCACAAAATTTTATGATTTATATAATGTTCTGCTAGGTTTGAGCTGTAGAGATGAAAGGAAAAATGACCTTCATAAAAGTTTTGTGCCATTAAGTAGATACCTGCAAGCACATAGAAAAATATAGTGTGCACTGAGCAGCTTATACATATGTATTTAGGAATACATATATGTGTGTGCATGTTACATATTTATTACATTATTTTTTCATTTATTGTTATACACATGTTATGTAACAATAAATGAAAAAATAGTCCATGAACTTGAAAGAGAATAAGAAGTATATGGGGAGAGAGTGGAGGAGAAATGTAGTTATTATATTATAATCTCTGTGAGTTTGAGGTCAGTCTGGTCTACAGAGTGAGTTCCAGAACAGCCAGGGCTACACAGAGAAACCCTGTCTTAAAAAATCCAAACAAAACAAAAGAATGAAAGAAAGAGAGAGAGACAAGGGGGGGAATAAAAAGAAGTAGATACCAAGTTTTGTTCATATGTAGTTGTTCAAAGTACCAGACAATATGAAAAGGTTAGAGCTATGGCCTCCTGGAATCAACACAAATAATAGTTATTCTGAAGAAAGAAAAACAAATGGAGACAGATCTCTTAAGGTGAATGTGAATTTAAAAATCCATATCCAGGCTACAATCTAAGCAGAAGTGTGGAATATACAGGAGGAGTCTAAAAATCTTGTCACTGGTGGAGGGACATATGGGTGCTATGCAAAAGTCAGGCTGAAGGAAAATACAATTTTGTACACATTAGGATACTGGTTTTCAGAACAAATGATAGCCCTCATGTCTAGGGACATCCATTAGAAATTTTAGGAAATGAAATTAGGTCAAGAAAAAACACCTTCAATAAGAACCTGAATTACACTGTAGTAAGAACCATTAACAAGAAAGTGAAATTCTGTTTCTGAGTATTTCCACTAAGCCTCAAGTCTAAATCAGTGAAAGGCCATTAAGTCCACCCTTAAAGTCCAAGAAGCTACCGCAGGTTAAGAGGAAAACTCAAGTAGATACGGCTTCAGTATTTCGCCATAGCATGTATGTGTGGTGTGCGTGTGCGTGTGCGCGCGCGCGCGCGCGCGTGTGTGTGTGTGTGTGTGTGTGTGTGTGTGTGTGTGTGCGCGCGCACATGAAGCTTCTTCTAGGACTAAATGAGAAGATGCAGTTTTCAATAGGATAGTCAATGAAGTCTTTATTGAAAGGGGCTTTGTTTAAAAGCAAGCTGTGTGAGCTGTATGGTGAGCGAGAAAGGGAGTGGGAAAGGTAGAAGTGTCCAGAAGCAGGATAAGCATTCTAAGCATATGGAGAATCAGGGCCCTGATTGAGAAATTATGAGACTAGTTTGGCTGTGGTTATACCATGAGAACTGAAAATGAAGAAATGTGTGGAAAATGGGCTTGGAGTTGGGTATATTCTCTAAGACCTTACATACCACTGTGGTAAGGACATTCATCTTCCATTTAGAGTGAAATAAAATGTAGATAAAGGCAGGACTGGTGGACTGGTGATAGGCCTGTAAGCAGGACCTCCACTCCTGAACTGACTCTTCTCCAACATGGCTAGCTAAAAGCTGCAAGGGAGTCAAGTAAAGGCTTTGACTTTGCTTCTTTATTTCCACAATGCATGGTGCATGATAACAGTACATCAGCTTCAGGAATTTGTTCATATTGTGTTCTATAAACCTCTCATACATTCTAACATTGCTTAACATTCCAAATCCTTCTAAATTTGTAACAAATATTCCAGAAACCAAACTACATCACATTTTATCGAGCTTGTATGTGTTCTCAACGATGTACTATTGAGAAATGGGTAAAGCTGGGTCTTTGGGTGCAGTGGAGGCTTTCTCACCTCAACAGATCAATAATAACTCAGGAGGCTATGGGGGAAGACAATCAGCAGTCATCAAGGACCTCTACCAGGTCAGGGGCTTCCAGGCCCTTTGTCTTGAGAACACAAAGAGTGAATTTCAGAGGGAAACTTTCCCGGAGAAAAAAACTCCGGAGGGAAGTGCAGGCCTTCACAGGAGGAGGAAGTCCTAAGACTGGACAGCCACCAGGGGACTAAACAGGTCTTTTCTGTGTTAAAACATGGGTTGAGCTGGTCAGTCCAGTTGTCCCACCCTATTGGTGTTCGTGTTTGTTTCTCCTTCATTTTCCATTACACATTCTTGAATTTCCCTTTTGCTTGACTTCTGTTTGGTAATATCATGCATCTGGCTGAATGAACAGTCAAATAAATTGGGGTGGTACTGGCAATGGTGCTCTCTTTGAAGTTCAGCGTGGAAGCCAAGCAACTAAATAAACCTGTCTATTGATTGCTTCAGAAACTAAGCTGCTAATGCAAAGGAAGGCAAATCTTGAGAAATTATCAGACAGCCTTTTCTTTCATGGTGCACTATTATCCTATGGATTATGCTATAATACGAAAATCCATCTGCAAGCCACTGAACCACTGTGCTTCGTAAGACACAAAATGATATTATTCTGAATTATGTTCTGTATTAAGGGAAGGATAAAGACAAAACTGGTAAAAATTTCTGTTCCGTCCAGAAACTGTTTCCTGTGCTAACAAAGGCACAAAGTAAGTTTGCACCAACGCATTATACATTCAGAAGGAGCACATGTAACGACACATGCCCTGGGCTGGAGAGATCATGAGTTTAGTTGCAGCATCTATGTAACAAGCTTTGTGTGTGCCATGGGTGTTTAGCAGCTCTAGGAGATAGAGACAGGTAGATCCTGGGAGCTTGGGAATAGTCAGTCTAGCTAAAATGGCAAGCTCCGGGGTCAGCGAGAGACCCTCTTTCAAATAACTAATGTAGGGACGTGACTGAGGAGTGCATTCCAGTCAGTCTCCGGTCACTACAACCATTTACACAAGTGAGCGAGCACAGCTCTCACCAGACACACACACCCGTTCACACACCACACATACAGAAGTCAACACCCCTACCCCTCTAGACTCTATCAATAAGCCAAGTCTCTCTGCACAGAAGTTTCCAGAAGGGTACAGCTCTGAAACAGCAGTATGTGTAAGATCAATTTGTAAGCCTCCAAGCCAATCAAGGAAAACTTGGAAATGTGCACAATGTGCATTTTAAGCAAAACTTCTTTCTGTAGGTAATATGCATATATAGATAGATAGATAGATAGATTAATTAAATTTGAATTAAATTGGACAAAGCTGCTTTCTTGATACAAAATAAGAAGAGACTTGCTGAGTTTCCAGCTTACTTTTACGGCTACTTTAAGATAATTACTAACTTTAATAATAAAATGTGGACAAGATCATAATTCATTATTAGGCTAACATTTCTTCCCACCATGGGCATTTTTCAATAACTTTTTTTACCATGATACAGAGTGATATATGTATTTGCAATACTCCTGTGTAATATAAGCAAAAAGAGCTTGAAAAACTAAAAGCTGTCCACCTTTTTCCATTGAATTTGTCAACTGTGTTGATTCGGAAACACTCTTGAACCCAAATTACTGTCACTACTCTTTTGGAAAGAGGGTATTCATTTTCATGTGTCCCGAGGCTGCATAAAAATGGAGGCAAGACCCTCAGTTCTCACCCAAGCTTGATTTGCTCTGTGATGCAATCTTGATCAAGTCATTAAACATTTTGAGGACCCAAATTCTTAGGGCTGAATAAATCATTGGGGCCGGACCTCCCTAAAGAAGTTAGTAACAGTTGAACTTAAAGTGAGCATACACGCCCGTGGTGTGCTTTTAGTGTACTGAGTAGCGGCACAGAATGAGGGGGAGGGTGCGGAGTCACACACCATGCTGAGAAAGTGGGCAGCAGAACAGCCTATGGAGCTGCTGACAACTCATTTGGTGTAGTTTTTAAAATCACTGAAGCCAACTGTAGATTTGTGCATGGGCCATCTGGATCTACCAGATAACAGACAATTTAAGTTATTCTTACACAGTTGTGAATAAGGGAGTTCATTTTGGTCTGAGTGTAAAAGTTTAGAAAAACAAGCCATTGAGTAATCAAAAAAAAAAATACAAAACACAATAGTAACAAGAAACTTATAAGAAGTGTATGACTGGAGTATGAATTAAATCTGAACGCTGCCAAAGTGTGGATGTCCCAAATGCTGCTCTCTCTCTCTCTCTCTCTCTCTCTCTCTCTCTCTCTCTCTCTCTCTCTCTCTCTCTCTCTGTGTGTGTGTGTGTGTGTGTGTGTGTTGCTAGGACCATACCCAAGCTGTACTAGTTCTAACAAGGGGCTAGAGTTCCAGCCCCTAAGCTTCTTGAGGGATTAGTTTATAGTTCATAGCCTATATGCAACGGAGATCAAAGCAAACAGAAAAATTCATAAACATATATTTGTTGGCTACTGAAATTAACTTGAACCTTATTCAAGGCCTTAGTTCGTATTGGTAGCAAGAAAAACAGATATTTTGTTCACTGGGAAGGTTGCAGTAGTAACAATTGGAAGAGGAAACAGGACACAGGGAAAGGCACCTAACTGTGATGATTTCACTGGGATCAGGGTCAATGCCAGATGGCGGGTACCTGACTATCTTTTTAGAATACTCCCTGATAAGACAGTGTTTGAAATTTTGTATTACTGGGAATTTAAAAAAAAATACAACACACTCCTGCAAAAACAAAATCAAATCCAAAAGTAAAAACAAACAAACCAAAAAAACCCACTCTTTTAAACATAAATTAGTGCTTAGTTTTTATAACTAAAATACTTGGAAATTTGGGGATTTTTTTAAATAATTAAACTGAGTAGAATTTAGTCATTTTTTTTTCTTGATATGCTAAACCAAAGTCTATACTATACAATCAAAAACAGAATTCTGATGATTAGCTGGCGGAACACCCACCATGTAGATTCCTTTATCCTTCTCAGACATGCCATTTATCCAGTAAGAAAATCCTTAGAAATCACAAGTTTATTTATCTGCCAACTTACTTAGTTCTTATTTAGTTCCAAACGTAAAGTTTGCGTCCTCATAAAATAGAGCATCCACTGGAAAGGACTCTCCACCTCTCAGTTGCCGATCTACTGTAAATTAAACTGGAAAACACAAGGTACCTTTGTTCATCCCCTTCCCTAAGATTACTCTGATCAGGAAGTATTTCTAGGGACACCCACCATGTTCCTATCTCCCAATACACATCTTGTTTTAGCTGTTGCTTTGCCAGATACTAAGAACTTTTTGCTCAAATTGTTTTTATTCTGAGTGACAAATTAGTTACTTTGGAAACAGATTTTTACATTGACCAAGTATTTAAAAAAAATTAAACAACAAAAAGAAATTAACACAGTGAGATCGAGATTCCATTCAAAGGGATCGAGATTGTTTTGTTGGGAAGTACCTGGAGAAAGTTACCTTTGTTTTTAGACAACAAGCAGGCTAGTGTTTTAATTCAAGGTTGATAGTATTGTTTCCGAAGCTCATAGTAGTTTTTAGCTTCATCATATTATTATGCACATTATTATATAGTAGACACATATTTGCATAGGCTTGCTTAAGATACAAAAGATATCTTCCATTGAGTAGATTTGCTTTTGTTTAAGGAGGTTTAAATGTCTCTGTTCAAGTGTCTTTTGTATTTAAAGTTTGTCTGAAGTGTTTAGGTGAGTTATTGTCTAAATTGATAAGAGCTTATTTCCAAGCTGACAATGTAGCTGATGGAGGACTATGTCAAGGAATGTATGTTCCTAACTTTTCTTTAACCATGGCAAATACACTGTCATTGGCCAAACACTTGACCTTTCTTTCCTACCTTCTCTTTCTCCCAGACCTCATTAAACAGAATATTGTGATCACTTAATACTATTTGGATCAATAGATATGTACAATCATGTATTATGCTTAAAATTCGATGGTAAACCTCTTCCTTCAGTTCCTTTAGAAATAAATTTAGGCCAATGTGAGGTCTGGCTATGAATATGCTTTCTTCTTCTTCTTCTTCTTCTTCTTCTTCTTCTTCTTCTTCTTCTTCTTCTTCTTCTTCTTCTTCTTCTTCTTCTTCTTCTTCTTCTTCTTCTTCTTCTTCTTCTTCTTCCTCCTCCTCCTCCTCCTCCTCCTCCTCCTCCTCCTCCTCCTCCTCCTTCTCCTCCTCCTCCCTCCCCTTCCCCTCCCCTCTTCTTCCTTCTTCAAAGATTTAATTTTATGTATTTTATGTATATGAGCGCTCTGCCTACATGTATGTCTGTACTCCAGAAGAGAGCACTGGATCCCATAGCAGATGGTTGTGAGCCACCATGTGGTTGCTGGGAATTGAACCTAGGTCCTCTGGAAGAGCAGCCAGTGCTCTTAACTGCTGAGTCATCTCTCCAGCCCCATATGTGCTTTCTGCAATGACAGATTTATACAGGCCAATTAACATTAAAGGTTGGGGATATATCTCCTTGGTAGAACATTTTTCTTGAGTGTGTGAATTTCTTGATTCCATCCCTAGCATGGATAGGAGGAAGGAAAAGAAAAATGGGGTGAAGGAACAGAGGGAAAGTCACTTTCAAATGCCAATAATGGCCCATTTAGGACTAAAGACTCATAGTCACTTATTTTCAGCACTTACCAGTTCTAAGTCTATGCATAGGTTGCTGTAACAGAGAACAATTGGCAGCTGATAATAGCTATGATAGAAAGATCCTTTCTTCTTTGGAGGTATGGCCATTGGTAGCTTGCCCGTGCTTCTGTGGATGGCCCCACAAAAGCACACATACTTGCAGCACTAATTACATTTAGTGAATTATTATAATGAAGAGGACATGAAGTTAAAAGGAAGATGTATGAAAGCAGATTTGGGGGGAGTTGGAAGGAGCAAATGAGAATATGATCATATTTTATTGCATTAATGTATGAAATTTTCAAAGATAAAATAAAACAGTGATGATCATTTCACATTTTGAAGTACAATTAAGGAATGATGATCAGTTGTTTTATTTCTTCTGTTGTATTACAAAAACACAAAGATAGTAGTTAAAATTGTGATTAAGATTCACTCCTTTGGGAGATTAAAAATGAGCAGTCGAATGATTATCTCTCTGAAAGAAAATTCTATGCAAGGCCAATGGGAGACATCTGTTCCATCTTAAATTTTATTTAAAATGTTTGGGCTAATCATTGTCTCAACTGACAGGTGGTTCCTTCCAAGCATTTCTGAAAAGAGATAACTATTAGAGAATATATGCTTCTCCTAAGTTTGGGCTGAGCAGAAATGAAGATATGATACATGAGTTAGGAAACAAATAAGATGGAATTACCACTAAATCCACCTAATTCTATTGTAAGATCTCTGTACTTGCAAACCTTTGCAAGACATGCTGTTCACAGTGTGGTTTTTGAGATAAACAAATGAGTGGGCTTCTCAAACAGAGAAATGCCCAGATGAATTTTTAAAAATCATTTCAATAAATACCTGCAGATAAGACCAACATTATTTCCTTAAGTTTTTTTTTTTTAAATGTATTTCTTGGTGCTACCATTATATTTGCAAAATACAGTGTATGCACAAATCTGATAATCCCACTCCTTATCAAATATTCTATCTGACATAACACCAAAAATGAACACAAAAGAACATTTGTCTTTGAGAATGCCTGTATAGGAATCCTGACTTAAGCAGACATCCAATTTAAAAAATATTTTCCTTCCTAGGATTTTGAAAACATAGAGTTCATGTCTAAAAATGGAACTTAGTATGTAAATTTGCAAGGTTAATCTGAAAGGATTCAGCCTTGCTAGGAATGTTCTCTTATCTGTGTGTTCATTACTAAACGGTTGTCACTACCTCCAAAGAACTTTTTTTAAAATAAATAAATTTATGTATTTACTTATTTTAATTGTGCTCCTTAAATCATTAATGTTTCATCTAATAGAAACAGTTGGTTTTTCTTCTTTGTTATTAATTCGTCACCTAATGTAGAAAAAAAAAATTAGCCTCAGTTGTAAAGCCTTCAATAAAAGCTTCCAGCTGTCCTTTGGAATGATGGAGAGTGATTTAATATTATAGTGAGGTCACTGTACTATGAATAGGAGACCCACACCCAGCCTGAAGAGGAGACAAAGTCAGTAGGCACTGCTTCCTTCAAGGCTGTGGAAGAGAAGTCCTAATTCTCTTTTCTTGCCACTACGTATTCTGTTGGGCATCAGCTCCCGTTCCCATCAGCATTTCTCCTTCGTTGTGAAAACTTGCCACAGCTTGCAGCATTTTGAAAGGAGATAAGTCTGTCACAAATGTTATTAAAATACATTTTAAAATTAGTCACATGACTTCTTTGCAGCTTAATCTCAAATTATGGATTATTTCGAAGATATGGAGAATGTTTACCAGATGCACACTTTATTTGTTCATTGTGCCTTCTAAATATGCTGATATATACTTATTTCTGATGTGTGTTACATTCAAAGTAGACTATTAGAGATTTTCTTTCTCAGAGGTTAGAAAGAACTAAGCAGGTGTTTTGAAGGAGTCTGACTGTTTGTGTATTTGCCACCCACTAATTTACACTGAGCGCCATTTGGGGAAGTCAATTCTTTGACTCCCAAGTAAACTAATGGTAGATTTTTTTTACATCACAAAAATTTATGTTTTCTTACCTTTTTTGTTGTTTCAGTCAATTATTTTCTACATTTATTTACTGCAGGAAAATTCTAGGTTTCTTTTGTTTCCTCACAACTTAGTAAGTTTAGTATCTCAATAACAAGTTTGTGCATTCAGCCTTCCCAGCGCTGGGATTACACACATAAACCAAAGCGTACCATCATGACTAGCTTTCTCAGGTGTGCTCTGGAGAGACCGGATGTAAGCCCTCATGTTTGCTCATCCAGCTGGTCCTCAACTCAGCTACCTCTCAACCCCCAATAAATACTTTCAAAAATAAATTAGCAAAGTTTATGGTCTTATTTACCAATTAAAAGCATATATTTAGAATTTGTTTACAGGAAAGAAAGCCATACTTTTCCTCAAGTTCCATGACGCTTATTTCAGAAAATAAGTCTTCCCTACTGTGTCATGTGTACAAGATAGGTCACTGAGGAGCTTCCAAAGAAAAGCAGCAGGTGGACAGATGGATTCTAATGCCTGCCCTCTAGTGGGAACAACTTTGGTTTTCTTCTTTTTCAAGTTTTGGTGGATTGAATGAGATGTCCCATCATCTCAGTCATTTGAGTAACTGATCCTCAGTTGGTGGCACTCTCTGGGTATATTTAGGTGGTATAGGTCACTGGAGATGAACTTTGAGGTTCAGTGAGTTGAACCATACCCAGTTTGCTCTCAGTGCATTGAACTTGTGGTTTAAGGTGTGAATTCTCAGCTTGCTGTTCCATGCCTGCCTCCTACCACACAGCCCTGCTGAGGTGAAAGGAGGCCTCTGGAACTGAAAGTCCAAATAAATCCTTCCTTCTATAAGTTGCTTTTATCAATGGCTTTCTTGGAAACATGACTAGGACACAAGTGCAAAATCCTTCACTATCTCCAGTAAACATGGTGGTGAATGAACATAAATTCTGTTCCTTCTTACATTATTGCTTAAAACATATAAGATCTTCAAAATTTTTGGTTTGCTACTAAAATGAGCAACAAGTTCCAAACCCAAATAGTGGGTGCACATAATCAATCTTCCTTATCTGGGAGTTTGATGTAAATGTTGATAAACCACAAGCCACACCACAAAAGCATGCACATCTCTATGGTTCCAACTGTTTCCTCTCCTCTAAATGGCCTTGCAACTCACACTGATTTAAAATGAGAGGAAATTAACCAAATAGGACTCTCTTGTGTACAAGCAAGAGGAGCTGGCTGTGGACTAGGAATCCTACAGCAAAAGGACTGCGGGAAGGAGAGCAGGGAAGAAAGAGCAAACTAACGTGAAGAAATGAAGGATGAAGGAAAAGCTTGAACATGCCTGATCCTCTCCGGCTATAAAGACCTAAGTGCATTTGAGTTAACTGCAGTCCTGTTGTCTACATTCATTTTCTTTTCTATTTTTATTAATTAAACATTTTCATTTATTTTATGTTCCGATCAAGGTTTCCCCTCTCTCCTCTACTCCCATCCCCCCCACCTCCTCTCTACTCCTTCCATCCACTTCTCTTCTGTTTCTGTTCAGAAAGAATGGAAGTCAGCTCACTTTCTTAAAATCAAATATTGTACTTGAATTTATGTGAGAACTCTGTCTTTCACAAGAGGACTCATCAAGGAGATGTGAAGTTATGAAGATAATCATAGTCTCACTTTTGATGCACACATAAGCAGTTCTGAGATAAACCTCAAATATACTCACTCATTTTACTTTTTTAAGGAAGTGATGTTTGAAAAAATCACTGGGCTCTAGAAAAAAATAAATTTATTTCGGCAGCTAGTAGAATGATAGAATTCAATATTTTCAAAAATTTTTTTACTTAAGTCAAAAACTACTAAAATGATGGTAGAGAGTCTGAAACTTAATTATCAGCAGCCTAATTTGCCTGTCTGTGATATACGCATCACCTAATGCCAACTGATGCCAACACAAATTATGGGCATGCAAGAAAAACTAATTGTTCCGCATTATTTTACAGCTATTATTGATTGCCATGGCCTTTGCAAACGAAGACAGAAATAGAAAGTATAATCATTCTTGAGGATGAGTCTAACAGTTCCTAGAGAGAGGGGAGAGGAGGCTTCAGAATATTTTCTTAATAAAACATTAAAATCACAAGGTGCATTTAAAGAGGTTTAAATGAACACAAATAAAATCTGACTGAACCTTCACATGTGATCTTTGATAGGATATACTCTGTTTTAAGAAGAAGCATCTCAAATTTGAAAATTGTATTTCATTCTTCCTTGACTCAGAGAGTCATCCTTTAGCCACAAATCGCTTAAAGGCAAAGTAAAAGCTAAGGTAGGCTTACTGAATACGCGCATGCACATAAACACAGCAGGGTAAGGGGAGGGACAGAGACAGAGATTATGAATGAGAATTGTCCTCCTGGCTTATGTGATAAAAATTTTATTTTAAATGAGCTGAAATGCCACTTTAAAAGGGTTTGATTTGGTACTTAGTGATATTATACTTCATCGTACACAGATAAGTCAGAAGTCTGTACCACACACTAAAGCAGGAGCAAAAGCAAAGAAACATGAAGAGCCATGCCATGAAAGCTGTCTATCATCAACTTTGCATCTGTCTTAAGCCCCAAAGCTACCCTAGCCTTTCATTCTAAGCAGACACTCTCCTAAAATTCACTCCAATTAAAAATCTCTCACTGAATCTCCTTTCCAACAAATAAGTATATTCAAAAGGAAGATCCCATGCTCTGGTGAGGTGGTAGGTAGGTAAAGTAACTTCTACCATGCTGGATGACCATAGCTCAATCCCTGGAATTCACAGGGTAAAGAAAGGGAACTTATTCCTGCAAGTTGTTCTCTGACCTGTACATGCATGCCATGGCACATGTGCTTCCCAACAATGCATACACGTATTTTAGAAAGTAACCAGACATTATAAAGTTCATGATATTTAAATATAGGAGTGCAGAGAATTGCATGATTCCCTGCTAATAAAATGAAATGAAAATAATCCAGGGGCTTGGAACAAATGAAAAGAGGCAAAAACACAGTTTTCACTTTGGGATTCAAGTATGACAGTTGATCCAGAAGTGGCAGAAATCTGACTGGGTCTGGTCTATGAATCATCGAGTAATACAACTTCCTGGGAAAGTTCTGGCTTGGCCTTCTTTGGGTTCTCATGCAGCCTCAGCTAAGGAAGAAGAAATATTTATGTGTTGACGTCTTTCAAAATGCACCTAAAATGGTTTCCTGTGGTATTTTTTTAAACAGCTACTTTTAAAGCAACAGTTACTTCTGAGAAATGAGGAACTCAAGCTTGCTAAAATCTGATGAAAGGTGGGGTGTTATATAGGAACAGGAAGGTCTGTTTAAGAATATCAACTGAACCTTCTTTGTAGTGAAGAAGTCATAATAATAACAGAGCCAGTCAAGAAAGCATAATGACTAACCTTGCTGCAAATGGTAGAAACAAGGTGTATTTTTTTTTTTTTTTTTTTTTTTTTTTTTTTTTTTTTTTTTTTGGTTTTTCGAGACAGGGTTTCTCTGTGTAGCTTTGCACCTTTCCTGGGACTCACTTGGTAGCCCAGGCTGGCCTTGAACTCACAGAGATCCACCTGGCTCTGCCTCCCGATTGCTGGGATTAAAGGCACAAGGTGTATTTTTAAAGTCTTAAACCAGCTCAGATACCATCCCCAAACCCTTAACGAGCACAAAAGCCGGTCTCCACCTCTGCGTTTTTTATTTTCCTCACCACCGACTGTGTCACCTGCCAGTCACACCCTTTGTGTGATGAGCCCGAATCTTAGAGGGTCTTACTAATAAAATCAAACCTGGAGCCAGGTATCAGGGTGAACACTGGAAGATCAGAGAAGCAGAACAAGCCACAGCCACCTCGCCTCACCAGTTCCTCAGCTGATCCTGTTTCCTCAGACTGGAAGCCTCTGAGTCCTCATCCAGAATGGATCTCAGCTGAACTGCTGCTCGAAAGCCTGAAAGCTTAACCAGCCGTAGTTCCTGGTTTTCAAGCCTTATATTCCTTTCTGTCTCCTTCCATCTTTTCCTGGGATTAAAGGGGTGTGTCACGAAGCCTGGCTGGTTCCAGTGTGGCTTTGGACTCACAGAGATCCAGGTGGATCTCTGCCTCCAGAATGCTAGGATTAAAGGCGTGTGTGCCACCATTTTCTGGCTTCTATATCTAGTGGCTGTTCTGTTCTCTGACCCCCAGATAAGTTTATTAGGGTACATAATATATTAGGGAACACAATACCACCACAGTGTAACATCCATTTCCCCTCAGAAAAATCTGAGTACAGGAGAGTGGAACACGCATGGCCGGGAGGACACCTGTCTCACAAACCCTTAGCCAAGGAGGAAGGGTTCAGAACACAGCAGAGGTGTGTGCATCTGTCCACCCCTTTGGTGGACAGAACCTAACTGAGAAGTTTGTGTTGGGTTCCTACTGCTCCTGGAGCATATGGCCACAAAACGTGTGGCTGATAAACAATGGCTTTGGCAACAGCTCTGGATGTCAGGGATCCCAGATGAATCCTTCGGGGCTTCCTGAAGGGATGCTAAGAACTGCTACCTTATTGATGCTCCACGGAAGAACCTTTCTCTTTGAGGCTTCCAACTCAAAGGGCAACTCACATTCTTTTTTTCTTTTTCTTTTTCTTTTTTTTTTGTGGCTCCTTTTCATATTGCCTTATCCCTCTCTATCTCCACTGCCATGACATCTACTCATTTCATCTTCTGCTCCCCCTGTATAAGTGTCCAAATAGATATTCAAATATAATCTTTCCATTTCAACATATTTATTCATACGTGTAAAGGCCCCTTGCTATGTGAGATAACCTAGTTAACTTTCTGAGGATTAGGAAATGGACACTTTGGAAAGACATTAGTCTGTTTACTATAGGGCCGATTAGTACCTCACTCCAAAGCCACTGTCTTAGCTATCTTCAGCTGACAATATGCCACAAACATAGAGTTGCCTTGGAAGAGGGAACCTCAGCTGAGGAACTGCCTCTGTCATATTGCTCCTGGGCATGTCTTTGAGGCCTTTTCTTGGTCATTGATTGATGTAAATGGGGCCAAGCTACTGTGGACAGTGCCATCCCTAGGTAGGGTATCTAAGCTCTATAAGTGGCTAAGCAAGCCAGTAAACTGTGTTCCTCCCTGCTCTTTGCTTCATTTCCTGCTTCCTAGTTCCTTGGCTTCTCTCATTGATGAATTATAACATGTAAAGTGAAATAAACCCTCTCCTCCCCAAATTTGTTGTGGTCACTGTTTTGTCACAGTGACAAAAAGCAAGCGAACTAGAATACCAACTTCTAATCAATGAAAACAAAAGTAGTGACCCTTGGAGAAGCAAAAATCAAACAAAAAATATTTTCTTGATCATTTATTTACATTACCCCCAGATTTCTTCTTTAAATTCTAAATAATATGTCAATTACACTTCAATACCACACACTTAGTAAATATAAAGTATCATTTGGTAATATAAAGGAACCCTGCATATAAATGGAAAATGCTGATTTTCCGAGTAGCATAGTAAAGTTTGATATGCTTCTACTTAGTTCACACCCACCCAATTAGAAACATGATATATGATATCACAACAGGAATTTCCATGCACAGTAAATAGAGAGTCAGCCTTCTGAAATGCTTGTTTCTTGTAACTCAACTTTACTATAACAGGGAAATCTAAAAACCATAAAGTTCAAATCCTGTGTTGTTTGAATGTCTAATTGAGAAAGCAAACTATCTGTTTTTGAAGCATGTGGGAGGAAGTAATCAAATGATCTTGAAAAAAAAAATGGTTAAGAGGCCACAATGCATGTCTCCTGCAGGAAGTAGAGTGTGAGCCTGTAGATAGCCCTGGACTTGGGGAATTTTATCTCTTTCTCCCTCCCAGATTGTAGATACTTTGGCATGAAAGGCACATAGCATTTCATGGGGTTTAACAAGCTGGAGAATTACTTTGAAATCCAATACTGTAATAATAACCTCCAAATTAATATTTTCATGCAGATAAATTGCATTTCAAAAAAATGTAATCTTCTTGCTCATAAAGTGACATAATAAACCAGAATTCCATGAAAGCCTCCCAGGAAATGCTACATCCAGTCCACTTCCCGAGTGTTTGCTCTTTGTGCTTAGCTATTAAGAGTTTAATTTAAAATGTGTGAATAAACTGTGCTTGATTGTAGACAAGCAAAGAAAGTAAATTTTCCTCTCTCACTTTCACTGCCCTCTCCCCGTTCCTCTTTCCCTCCCCCTCTACCTTCCCCCCTCCCCCCTCAGACCGCTAATGCTTTATTATCTTTCCCCCTATCACGCAGCTACAAATTTAGTAAGTTAGGTTTGAATTTGGGCTGGGCAAACCCTAACTGTTTTGGTAGCAGATGCACTGTGTTAATAATCTCTATGGCCTCCACCGCCATGTGACTTCTGCTTAGCTGGGACTTGTAACTGTCATTCAGGAATAGGTGTTTAATAGAAGCCATTAAACAGCCATCAAGGCATTAAACAGCTACACATGAGGGAGTCCACCGAAAGTGCTACCATGAATTGGCTGCTGAGAGCCCTTAAGCCTTACAGCAGGTGTGATACTACTTCGAGTTAGTCTTGGGAGCAGGGAGTTGACAACAATGTCCAAAGGACTGGAGCAGAAAGAACATGCAACTTGAGTGTGAAGGACAGATGCTGCCTGCCCCATCTCCCATATGTAATATTTCCAACACATTAACGGAGCTCTGGAGTTCATGGTGTGTTGAGTGACAGGAATAGACCATGAAAGTAGTAATGTCTTGCCAGTTTTAAATGTAGATGAATAACCTCTTGTCAAGGCAGAGAAGCCTTTCTTATCCTATAAAAATTCCGTGTATGACTAACAAGACACCTGGGCCATCATACCTGTTCTAGTCAATTTCTAATTTAGCTGTTTAACTACCTGTGGCACCTAAGCTTTGGAAACGGGCACTTTCAAAAATGATTAAAACTGTAATAGATTAATATGCAAATGCACCCATCTCATTTGCATACTGAATGTAGTAGGCAAACATGATACATCAATTTTGAGCTACTCCTGGTATTCCTACATCAATGATCAGACTTCTTTGATTTTCCTTTATACAGAAAACATGTAAATTAGCTTATGTCACACACAGTAGAGGGAGAGCCTGGGCATGGCAAGATGACAAGAAACTGCCATGGTGAGTGATTTGAGTCCCAGCAACTTGTTATGATAATAGATTACATTCTATTATATCACTGGGTTTGGCTGTGATGATATTTCACAGCAAAAGATTAAAGATACATCACAATGCCAGAAACTTTATGAATGGTCTCTCACATTCTTTCCACAATTAAAATTAGTACTCGGGAACAGTAATAAACAATTCTGGGAAAACTTAGAGTCACTCCAATAAAGAATGTACAATTTTTATTTTTCAGTATTTCCTTCCATTGTTGAGCCAATAGGCTCTTATTGTTTACTTTTGGTATGTTAGTACTAAGCCCTCAATGAGCACTTTAGAGCAGATGATGACCTTGTCCTCTAAGTCCTGACAATCAAATTGAGCACACAGAGACAATGGGAAAGGATACAAAATCTTACACAGCATTTCTGATTTCTGTGCTGTTACAGAAAAAGAAACAGATCAGTTGTGGGTAGAATTATACAGGACAATTTCACTTTTAATTGATGGATTTAAAGCTTTCTTAAGGAGGAAACAAACAGACACACATTTAGTTACTATCAACTCATGGAGGAAGAAAATAATTTTGTTTTACAGGCGCAGGTGGGGCAGCTTCTTAAGCTTCCTCATTCTCATGCCCTAAGCAGTTGGCATTTACTTATTGCCCTTCTTATTCAGTCCTCTCAGCGATCCTGTAGAGTTGATGTTATTATCTCCATTTTGTAGATGAGGAGATGAAAATTTGGAAGTGGTTAGATCAAGTCACACAGCTTAGAGGAAGGGCAGCTTTAACTCAGCTGCAGCCATGCGCACTCACGAGGGTATGCCTGCACTTCCCCTGCAGCGCTTGTTCTGGGAACCAGAGGTCGTTGTGGGTTGAGGATGCTGTTCTCAGCAAAGAGAGTTTGCAATGTCTGGGTAAGGATAAAGGAAGGGGGGTGGTAAAGACAGCTCTAAGAGTTCATCTTATGTCAGTCCCTGGGCCTGGGGGCTTGCCAAGAGAGGAGATCTGTTTTCTTATAACTTGCCTTCTTTGGAGCTGTCAAGGATTTCAGGATCAAAATTCTCCTCCATGTCTTGGGAAATATTCAATCAAGCTTTCCTTTGGGAGAACAGAAGACTCAGACTGTTGGTCCCCAAGCTGCTTACCTAATTCTTCTTCTTCCTAGAAAACTAGGTCAAGTAGGAGATGCATGGGTGGGGCTGGGAAGGCAGACTACCTGAGCCTAGGGGGTTGAAACAGAGGAGGAAAGAAGGTTAGGAAGCATGGTGCTGGAGTCCAGGGAGGAGGGACTCCGTCTTGACACCCTACATTGAGTGAAAAATTGGAACAGAATGCTGCTTCAGCCCCCAGGTGTCGTATTTATCTCCGTTTTCAATACAGGTATTTAATTAAACAAATATCTAGTAGGTGCCTAGCATGGCAAGTGGATTAAGAGCTACAACCATGAAATAGACTGACTTCATTGAGTGTTAGGAGATCACACAACCTAGTTAATTCTATAGCCAGGCAGGCATGGTTTAGAGCTGGGTTAGGGACTGATGAGGTGTTTCTGACTTCAGCAGGGAAAGACTTCTGGAAGAAAAAGCAAGTGTAGGGGCAAGACAAAGAACAAAGGATTTTCCAAGCGATGCTTGAAATACCTGTGATCAGCGTTGCACATGCAGAGATGGTAGGAAAACCTTGAACATTAGAGGACTGAAAGGTGCAAAGACTGGACACGCCGTATAGGCTTGGGACAAGCTTGATTACACGGGCTTGTCTAGAGACCGGAGACACACAACTCTTTCCTCAGACAGTATAGTAACTGGTGTAGCTTTGCCTGGTACTCTCTGCCTGTGGGCTGCCTTCACAGCGGCTGGTGCAGCTCTCACCAGTCACAGGGAACCTATAATGCTATCCAGGTCAACTCCCGGGATCCACTTGTCACCCACTGATTCCTGTCAATCAGATTGGGTGGGACCCCTGTTTTGGTTTTTTGGTTTTGTTTTGTTTTGTTTGTAAATTCAGTCATCCAGGAACTAGAAACACACGGGGAGTCCAGCCGTTAATTCAAGTGACCTCACATTTTCAAGGCTGTGTGAGACACAGGCGGTGTTTGTCAAGGCATGGGATCCCTCTTCACGGCTCTCTCTTCCACCAGTTTGTGCGTGGACTCAGTCCCCTCTTACCTGCCAGCACAATTTAACCCCCTTTAAAGTTTATGGGGGGGAAATGTCCTGAGCGATGGTAAATTTCTTAAAGTGATAGAAATGGTGTCCTTGCAATTCCATTGCCTTCCAGATTCCCCCACAGGGAACAGTTTTCTCACTGCTGAACTCTAGACAGGAAACCTGACGCCGAATTGCTTCAGTTTCTTAGTGAATCAGGCCGCCGGAGGAAAAGAAACACACTAGAAGGAGTTTGTCTTCTCTAAATCAGGCTTGGCTCAAGCCAGGAGGGGACAGGAACGAATCGGGGTACACACTGCCTTCCAGCTTTAATTTCATATAAACAAATTTGCTCGTGGCTTAACAAACAAGAATTTCTTTATTGTATTCAAGCATATAGATAAAACAAAACATACAGTGTGGAAATATTGAATAATTTAAAATACGGTTGTATTGATAAAGATACTAACATGGGAAGCCAACAGAGGCGATACAGGGATCTGAGTCAGCCAGGAAGACATCAAGAACTTTTCAGAAACTGTGTTGTGAGCATCACACACATTGTACTTCAAATGTAGAAAAGTTTTAACATAATCTAGTGCCCTTTATTGTGGCTAGTTATAATGGCTCAGTTCCCTTTCTGTTTCTTCTTTAATTTCACTGCAGTAACATGCTCGAGTGAACTCAGACATGGTACATTTAACCAACTTGGCACTATGCCTTAGGTTTATTAAACAAACAAAGATTTGATGGGCTGTCTCTAAACTCTAGCCCCACAGATAATTCTGCAGCTGTAAATACTGTCCCTACGGTGATTTCTCACTCAGCTGCTGTTGAGACTTTACACACCAGGTAAAGGAACCCACACACTTAAGTACATTACCCAAGTACATTAATCGTACAATGGGCTTCTTATGGGTTTTGTGTGTGTGTGTGTGTGTGTGTGTGTGTGTGTGTGTGTGTGTGTGTGCAAGTGTGCATGTGCTTGGACCATGAGCAATCCCACCCTACATAGTCTTTTCTTCTATCCTTGCCCCATGTCGTCTCCATTCTCCCTTCATTGTTCTAAATGTCTGGATTCTGCATGTGAGAACTGTGGGATATATCTTCCTGAGTCTGACTGGTCCACCAACCACACGGGACCAGGGCTTGTTCCACAGATTTCACTCCACATTTTAACTTGTGTTTGACTTCTTCCCACCTTGCAACCTCCGCAGGATTAAGACATTTCCTGTCTGGGTTATTGCTTATTCTTCCTTGTAGCCATCGTGACTGGGATTAAACACATTGCAAAGTTGGGAAATAAGTGAATGAATTACTTTATATGTTTCCCAATAAACAGACAAAAATATTCTCTTTAATGATTTATCTAGATTTTCCTTCTAATATCCTTGCTCAGGGTGGGGTATAAATAAATTTATAATAAACATAACTCAAATAAGTCAGTATTCATAATAAAATATACTTCAAATGCAAATGTACACTTTTGAGCTTCTAGATTGAAAATTTAGTTTCATTCCTAATGTGGAATTTTTAATGTTAAAAGGTTAGGCTTCAATTGTTTTCTCCCAAAATCCATTCTAGCAGATGATACCTAATTTTTTATACATTTTCTATTAAAGGAGAAAATTGTCTTTTGATCTGTCTTTCTACTATGTATAACTCACAATCCTATATGCTAAGGAAACAAAGTATTTCAAGGCTCATGTCTTTAGAAATTTACATGGGTCAAAAACAGTCTGAGGTAGTTTGCATGAGGAATAACTAACATCAGGGCTGGAGGTTGCATAACCCTCTAGTGAGGTATGTGTGTAATTCACTGATATCATGACCACTGCCATAATACACGTGCAACATAACATTTGATTATTACAATGAACATGCTTTAAAACCCATGAACATCATTTCATTGCTCAACTAGTGTAATAGCCCATTGCGTTTTCTTGGAGAATTAGGAAGGTGGTACACACTATAAAACATGTAAAATGAAATGAAAGACACTAGAATTACACCAAAAATATTTACTGTGCATGCGACTTGTAAGCAATTTTGATAATCACTGATTTGAAATAAGCCTAAGTAAACTTTGACTCAAAAACCTAGCCAGAGTTTTTTTTTTTTTCTTCCTAAAATAGACTGAAGATTGTATGTCATAAATGATTTTGGAGAGATCTAAGCTTTCAATGTTTTTTTATGTCCTTACATTGGATGACTACAATGCACAGGGATTATGAATGGAAAATAAATTGAATAAACACCTGAATTAATATGCTGGACCCTGAAATGCCTTCTAGTTGTGGATAATTATCATTGGTTCCTATACCCTCCTGTTTTTTTCCGATCTTATTATTTAAATTGGCCAAAGATGCACATTTAATAAAAATAACAAATACATTTTTTTATCTATAAGTCCTTTGGTCTTTACAATGGTCTGTAGTGCTGGATGGCTTTCCATTTTTCTCATGAAGAAATGGATGCACAGTAGGATAAGACAATCTACTAGACACAGCAGCCGTTTTAAGGCGTCTCTGAATCTATCACACTTGGGAAATGGATACTGCCTACACGAATAAACCCTATGATGTCCAGAGCCGTCTGGAGCACTGATGGCTTGATGAGCCAGTCCATGCAATGATGGTGGACATCTCCCCTGAGGGGCCCTGTGAGCACATTCATGTGCTTATATTCTGCGCTCCTCTAATCCAGCTTTGTCTGTGGCTCCTGGAATTACACTGGGTCGGTCTGCTCCTGTGAGTCCACCTTTCCTCGGTCTCCACAGGCATGGATTTCCTCTTCACATTCCTCTTTGGTTATTAAATATAAACTGTTGTAGATTCCACTGCTGACAAAGGAGGGAGGGGCCAACCGCCCTCTGGGGAGCTTGGCCATTTACCTCCCGGTGAGGCTGCCGCCCACCACCGTCTCTGAGAGGAAAGCCTCTCCCCTGCGGTCAGCTCTACTGCAGGAGCACCACCCATGAGGAAGGACCCCCCAAGTACGGGCAGCAGTGTTCTGTGCAGAAAGTTCCAAGGAGCCTGTGCGGAGCCAACCCTGGTGCTGGGTTTATCTCCTTTCGGCCTCACAGAGCTGCTTTTCCTCACATGCTGCCTCGTCTCCCCAGCCTTCCATCTTAATTTACCAGGAAGCCTTGAGCTCAAGCAACTTATCCAAAGTCACACATGAGTGGCTTACCAGAATTCATAGCCCAGAACTGTCATGCTTCCTAAATCCTTTATTATGAGCATTATAACATACCATCCTCCAGGTCTCAGTATTAACATCATGTAAATTTATTCTCCAGCATGATTCATTAAAATGAAAATGGGCCATTTTCTCTGATTCTCCAAGTACTTCAGAAGCAGCATCACATCCTGAATACAGATTTCATTCCTCAGAAGGAGACAAGAAAGGAAGCTAAACCTTTACTTGTATTGGATGACGGCTCAACCTAAAAGAGCTTTTGCTTCTGTTTTCACTTTAAAATATTTAAAGGAGACCCAGGCAGGATTAAGGTTCAGAATAGCTGCGGTTGCGTTTTTTAGCATCCTATAAAGCAACACAGCTAAAAAGGGCCTGGATGCAGTAGCAGAACCTGATAAACTCCTCCAGATTAAGAGTTAATATAAAACTAAACAAACAATCAAGGCATGTGAGGTGCACACTCACTTTTTAAAATGCCTTTGTCATCATGATACATGTAAATATCCATTCCCTTTATAGGTGGTGTCTCGTTTTCTGATTAAATAACATATTAAAATGACAATACAGCAAACACACACACACACACACACACACACACACACGAATCAATAAGACATTGTGTTTATGATTATAGTTCAGAGATAAATGGGGAAAAATTAAAGTGAAGGAGTTATAAACTGTGCCTTGGTTTTTTTCTTCTTTCTCGGTAAAAGTCCTCCTGCTTTTACAATTTACAAAAGTGGCCCCTACTTTTACAATTATTGAACTTCACTTTTCGGTGCTTGCCTTAACAAACATCTTCAGGGAAATCGCTGTGTGGACATGCTCTACCAAGTGTAGAGCATCAGGACTGGCATTTCGAGTGATTACTGTTATCATCTGATTATGGAATAGGCCATGTACTGAAGTAAGTATATAGAGAGGCTAAACTATGTGTCAGTGGGATAAGAAAGTCACTGCCGATTAAGGGGCACCACAGGAAATTTTACTCTCACTTAAATAAGACATTCACATCAGTAAAGTGTGGAATCTTCTGGATCAGAGGAGAGGTGTGGAAGGAGATGACAGTGGACCCCTGTGCAAACCCTGCCTGCCCCACTCACCCACATAACCTTACATGTGACTTGCTCTGTGTGTGCAGATGGGGTGAGAATCGCCACCACACTTGGTTCCTTCATGAAGTTAAAAAAATGTACAAATCTAACTAATCAAGACATTAGTGCACAGCGATGCTCAGACCGTGGTCTTGAGAACAGTGCTTAAACCACTCAGGCCACTGCCTGGCATAGAGAAAGTCTCGCATGAACGAATGAGTTTCTTTTACTAAGCCCCCCTTTATCTAAATTGTTTTTACTTTTATTTATTTATTTGGAGTGTGTGTGTGTGTGTGTGTGTGTGTGTGTGTGTACAGAGCCGCACGTATGAAGGTCAGAAGACAACTAACAAGGATCGTTTATTTCTTTCCACCAGTGACTGGCTCAGGTCCTCAGGCTTGGGAGCCATTTCGTAGCCCCCCACACCCTTTAACTGTTTAGTTGCTTGGGTGGGACGAACCTTAAACCAAAATTAAGCTCTCTAAGTTCATAAGCAGGATAATAGATATTCCAGATACGAACATTCACATTTAGTAAATGAAACGTGAAACACAGACACACCATGAGGGCGCTCATGAAGCAGTGTGTATTCTGGATTGGGATGTGAGTCTTGATCTCTTCATGACCCCTTGTGCTTGGAAAGGGATCTCGAGCATCGTGATATTGCACATGGTGGACCACTGTGTGGAACTTCTCTAGCTCTTGACTTTGAAATAACTTTTCTCCATATGCAAGTCAAGTTAATATAGCAGGGAAGTTCAACCCAGTTCACTTCATCAAGCATTTGTAATTGCTAAATGCCAGAAATGGACATTTTTTCCCTGATCAACATCTGCATTCCCTTTCCAGAAGAGAATGCCAATATTGTTACTGTCCATCTTGCTGTTTTCTGCATAAACAGACATCCTTGGAGGTTTAGTTCTACCTTTTGGAGATCTGTACTCCAGCCTTTCCTAAAAGGAAATACATACACTGAATTGCTATCCTGATCCCAGACTGCAGGTCACCATGAGAAATGAACTTACAGCATGATGGGAAGGAGGCGGTAATGTTAATTAACCACTGGATAAAAAAGCAACACTAACCACAACCAGTTTTGCCTTTTTCATATCTCTGAGGTGGATTCAGTTGCATGTAAATGTGGAATTCAGCAAACAATGTATCTATCAAAGTATTGTGTGTCCTTAAAGAAAACATTCTAGGGACCAGGGGGGAAAGGTGCTTACTGTCAGTCCTGATGACCTGAATGTGAGCCCCAGACCCCAAACTGTGGAAATAGAAAACCAATTTCCAGAAGTTCACCAGATCCCTCCACATACTTGCTCTGGTTTGTATATATTGTACACACACACACACACACACACACACACACACACACACACACACACTCAATCACACACAGAAAATAAATGAAAAGAAAAGCCTTTAAACAAGAATAACAAAAAGCAAAACTCCAAACAGTTTAGGTGTACAGAACACCACCAAAACTTGAGAAGATATCTAAGATTTCATTCAGAAAGATAAAATCACTATTCCAAAAATTTCTTTAGCATGGACATGTTTCCAAATAAAGGAAGTATAACTTGTGAAATAAAATGTTCCATTTAGCTCTCTAATAGTCAATATTCTTTTTTCTTTTCTTTAATTGGAAACATATTCTGTGGTTGAAAATAAGCTACGTTACTTATCAATTGGATAAAAGTGGGGCATTCAGGACCTCTGGTGCAGTGCACCAGTGTATAAATATCTAAAGGAGTAAATGTGAACCAAATCTAACTCTCCGAAAGGTTGCTACCCTGTGAAATCCCAGCAAGTAGCTAAGCAGTATATAGATTTGATCAAAGTTCATTCCTGAGTACATGTTACTGGCAATCCTGTGCGCAAGATGGTGTAGCATGAATCTTAACAGGTCTTAATAAAATCAAACCCAAGGCCAGTTATTGGGGTGAACACTGGAAGATCAGAGAGACAGAACAAGCCACACTAACCTCACCTGGCCAACTTCTCAGCTGATCTTGTTTCCTCAGACTGGAAGCCTCTGTGTCCTCATATCCGAATGGCTCTCAGCTGAACGCTGCTAGAAGCCTGAAAGCTTAACCAAGCCAAATGTTGCTAGTTACTGGTCTCCACACCTTATATATCTTTCTGCTTTTGCCATCACCTCCTGGGATTAAAGGCTCACTTTTTTGGGATTAAAGGCGTGTGTCACCATGCCTGGCTGTTTCCAATGTGGCCTTGAACTCACAGAGATCCCATATGGATTTCTGCCTCTGGAATGCTAGGATTAAAGGTGTGTGTGCCACCATTTTCTGGCCTCTGTATCTAGTGGCTGTTCTGTTCTCTAACCCCAGATAAGTTTATTAGGTTGCACAATATTTTGGGGAACACAATACCACCACAGGATGGTGCTTATCCTAACAGATTCTACACCATGGACCACGGCCTAAAGCTTAAGGAGCTGAAAAGTTAAAATAATTTAACAAGTGTTAGGAGGTTCACAAAGCTGCAGCGGTATTACCCCTTCATTTTATTTTGGTAACACGGAGCATTGGATGATTGTTTTAGAAAATGCTAGGTGAGAGAAGACAGGTTATAGGTAGCATCCTAGTTCTTCCTGCTCCACCGTGGCAACTGTGGCGCCGTGCTGCTGAGAACACCCAGGCCACCCCTGCTCTTGGCAGAACAGAATTCTGCGCTGGAACAGAGGTGTCTGGCAGAGGAGAGGGAAGGGCGGTGAGTGGGAAGAACAAGGAATTCAAAACTCTGGGGCTGGAGAGACAGCTCAGTGGTGAAGCAGGCATGCCGCTCTTCCCAAGGACAGAGATCAGTTCCCAGCACCCTTCTAGGCTGCTCACAACGGTGGTCTGTAAGCCCAGCTCTAAGGGCCCCAATGCCCTCGCCTAGACTCTGCAGGTGCCTGCACTCACATTTGCATACCCCCACACAGATACACTCATATACACATAATTAAAAATAAAACAAGTCATTTTTCTTCTTACTGAAAATAAATTTTTCTTAGAACTCAGGAGGCACAGTTGGGCCATTTGCTGATAATAGCAGCCGATGATAATGGCCAAATATGGCTTGATGTTGGTAGAATTCCTCGAAAACCACAAACAAGCAATCACACAAAACAACAAGTATCTGTAGAAGAGTACTCTGACATTAGTTTTTTATTTATTTATTTTTATTTATTTTTTTAACTTATTTATTTTTTTCATTTTTGTTTATTAAGAAATTTTCTACTCACTCTACACACCATCCACAGAACCCCCTCCTCCCTCCTCCCTCCTCCCATTTCCCAGTCCTCCCTCCCAAGCCACCCCACATCCCCACATCCCCCAAATCAAGGTCTCCCATGAGGAGTTAGCAGAGCCCGGCACACTGAGCCTAGGGAGGTCCAAGCCCCTTCCCACTGTACCAAGGCTGCTCAAGGTGCCACACCACAGGTACCGGATTCCCAAAAGCCTGCCCATGCACCAGGGGTGGATCCCGACACCCCTGCCTCCATAAGATCCAACTGTAGGGCAATTTCTAGGTAATTAGTGATTGATGTGGGGGGGTCCAGCCCACTGTGGGTGGTACCATCCCTGGGTCAGTGGTCCTGGGATCTACAAGAAGGCAGGCTGAGCAAGCCATGAGGGGGAAGCCAGTAAGCAGCTCCCCTCCACAGCCTCTGTATCAGCTCCTACCTTCAGGTTCCTGCCCTGTTTTGAGTTTCTGTTCTGATATCCCTCAATGAAGGACTACAATGCAGAAGTACCAAATAAACCCTTTTCTGGCCCCCACAAAAAGAAAAATAAATTTTTCCCATGTGCTATATCCTGATTATGGTTCTCCACCCTTATTCCTCCAAGTTTCTTTGCCTCTCCTCTCCCATCCAGATCCACTCCCTTTCCTTCTCTCACTAGAAATAAAACAGGATTTTAAGGGATAATAATAAATGTAATATAATAAGATAAAACAAAAACTAACACATCAGAATTCAACAAAACAAACAGAAGAAAAAGATCCCCCAAAGAAGGCACAAAAACCAGAGACACACCTGTTCACACACTCAGTAACCCCATAAAAACACTGAACTTGAGCCATAATATACACACAAAGGACCTGTACAGACCTGAGCAGGCCCTGTGCGTTATGCCTCAGTCTCTGGCTTTTCAAATTCTTCCATGAAGGAAACTCCCATTCTGAACATGTTTCATTGGGGGAAAAAAAATAAGAAAAAAGAATATTTTCTAGAGTTATTTCTTGTAGAATTTCAAAGGAAAGAAGCAACTTCAAAAACAAATGATACAAGTTAAATTTCAGTGTCTCACCCTTGCTTTTTATACTTTAAAAAGTCTACCTTAAAGCTCAGGCAGAGGACTCAATATTTTCTCGGTTATGTTTTTTCCATATAACATGCCCGAGTAGGCAAATAGAAAGTAACTGAATCGATTGAAAAGCACTGGGGCTTCCCTTCCACTGAGGTAAGTTTAGCATCACCCAATGCCCTTGGCATTTTTATTTTTTTGCAACAGTCATAACTCCCTGATTCTTTGAAAAGTCTGGTATTCTATCACAGTTAACTCAGTAGAAATTAAATTTCAGAGGTGTGAATTTAATAAACTTTCACATCCTTTGTCTGATTGTTTTCTCTTTCTTAAATGAGAATTAATATGGCTGGGGAGAAATGACTTCCATTTTGCGCCTGTTTAGAGTGAAATTCACTATAAAAATAAACCTCAAACCACTTTAGAATGAAATATGTATTATGCCCTGTGTTGCCAGGCTTGATACTAAAGTAGGCAAGCACCTCCGCTTTCAGAGTAGATTTTTAGGCTAAATGACAAGCATTATGTGTTTCCTGCAAACCTATGGTAAGTCAATAGGCTGTACACCAAACTGCTGATAGAAAAACAGAAGTATCACTTTGCTTTTTCTCTTATTTTTCTGCATTGTGGATAGACCCTGCTCTTACATCTTAAAATACCAACTACACGATGTCTTTCTTTCTTCACTATCATAACAAATTTCTGTTCCTGTAATGTTCACATTTCATCTCCTTAAATACACATTCAGTGAACGAAAATTTTAAAAACTTTTATTCAATGAATACAAATTATAAAAGGTAGTTCTTTTACAAGATTTTTTTTAGATATTTCATGAACTTAAATATTTTGTGCAATAAAAAGCAGAAGAGAAGAATTTGAAAAATATCCTCAGATATATAAAAGCGTAGCCCCAATGAGTACACTCAGGATTTGTCAGGGAGATTATAGGGTTCAAGTCCTTATGGGAGGGAAACGATAGAGTTTCCCAAACTTAGAGCACAAACGGTAGAGCACACCAAGCTCACCACTCTAACGGCTGTATTTTAAATCTGTGCAGCTGCAATGAACCTAGAAATTCCAAATTATTTTGATTCTGCTGTAGTGATACATGATTTACAACATGTCCAAGAAATATGGGCTGCATCAGCTTCTGAGTGCGTAACACTAGTACATGAGAATAACCAGTTTGTCGCAATGTGGTCTAATCATTGTGGATTGATCTGTTCTAACTCACATTCACAGTAAATAACTAGAGAACAGTCAATTGTTTGGCCATTTGTGAAATTCTATTTCTCCAGTCTCAACTCCACCACCGCTATTACTGTAAGACAGAAACAAGTTCTGAGAATAATATTAAACTCTTTTATAAGGGAAATTAACACCCTTTATATTCATCATGATAGTCGATTTTAAAAATTTATGCCTCACCCTGGATAGTATCTATACATGATGTGCACATATAAAGGATGATCTCATTTTGAAGCTGATAAAGAATTGAGGAATGTGTTAGATATTTATAAAGCTAATAAGCACGTGAGGAGTTTATTTTTGAAAAGATGCTTAACATTTAAAAATACAGCTGTGGCAGGTAACCTTTTAATCTGCAATCTTTTATTTATTTGAAACATTTGAAGCAAGTCTGATACTTCGGCATAAAGATAAAGGGGCTTAGAAGATGAAGTTCATTTCTTTACCAGGTGTCAGTCCAGGTATGAAGGGCAGATGCACAGCTTCGCCCCCAACAGGATCAACTCAGATCCAGTAGTTGTTGTTTGTTTGGTCTTCTGCTGCTATCTGTATGAGTGGAGTACTTTGGGGAATAGATGTTGACAAAAATGTACACGAACAAAGGTATGTTTGAGGAGTGGAAGACAAGACAGGAAGAAAGTAGACTTGGGCTAGGAAAACCCATCCAACTGTGATGCATAGTTGATACTTGTGAACATAATGAAGAAAGGAAGCAGGTTGGGCGCAGCAAACTGAGACTAAAATGCAAATCGAGCAAAGATTAGGTGATCAGTTATCTCCAGAGCAAGTGGAAGACCTCCTGTTGGGCAGACAAAGCTGGGCCCAGTAGCTCCACATGCTCAGCTTTTGACTGCACAGCTGGAGAAGAATGTGGCTTGAGCTTGAAAGCTGATGTGACCCTGAAGGATTGGCAGGTAAAGCTCTCAAATAGCTGCCCATTTGGCAACAAAGAGACTGGCTTTTACTTTAGAAAGTGAGATCAGATATGAATTCCTCAAGCTCTGCCTTGCCATACACTACATGGAGATTGTTTTAATGATGGATATTTATTATTGTATTTAATGGATATTTAAGAGACATGGTTGATAGAAAGAGAATGTGGAGTAGAGTTGATTCAGTCGAAGGCTGAATCCTGCTAACTCAGCCAAGAGGACTGTCAAGGGGTGAGCATTACACTTATTCTGAGTTTGAAAACATCAATATACCATTTTTCAGGCCTGAACAGTATCTGGCTTATATATGAAATAATTATTTATTATTTTTATTTATAAATTGGCACTGCGCCAAATTCAGTTTATGCAAGTGTGTTGTATAATTTCACCAAGGCATTGAGAAAGTTCAAATGAAGGTCCTTTTCCTAAGTCCAATCAAATACTTGGTAATGCAGACAAATCAACAGGGTTAAACCATGTTGCTCTCCTCATCTACATCACCTGCACACCTGCAAGGCATCTCTAGTGTCATGGTTAAGTTCTTACTCTTGAGTGATATTGAAAGCTCATGACCAGGACTAATTTTCATGAAACAGCACAAAATAGGGTTTAGGTATAAAGAAATCGTGAGCTGGGGTACAGCTATGAGTACACTTGAGTGCTCTACTATGTTAAAGGCAGAATCATTTCATACGTGGCATCCCCCGTGTATGCATTATGCTGACTTTTCACCTGACGCAGTTAAGACGGAATGAACTTGGTGACTACTCAGAGACAAATCAGAAAAAATGAAGAGTAGTGCCTGTTCAGCTAAGTCCCAGGACCAGTGATGTGTGAACAATGCTTTGAAATGGTCTTTTTCAAGTGCTTGGGTCTGATACAGAAGGTGATCCATCTTAGCTATAGACATTCTGATTCTTAATCTTATTTATTTTGAAGTGTTGGGAGGCTGATTTAGTACAAAAATAGTTAAATAATGTTTCAAGTACATCTATTGTAAAATCAGATAAGAAATCAGAAAGTCACATTTATGTCTATGAATGTAAGTTTGTATGTATAATTCACATAAAATGCATACATATATTACATAAGTGTACACATGCAAACATGAATGTAATCAAACACCAGAACACAAGGCTAGACACCCTCTATGATTCCTATGTCTTCTCAGCCAGTGTAATATAATCTGCATTTCTCATCCTTAGACTAATTAGTGACTGATATAATGATCAGAAATTAGAAGAAAGACATCCTTGGAATGTTGATAAGTCATCCAGAAAATTAGATTAGCATGATCAAACTGTAATGGTTATTGTTACTCATTATAGTACATCACCTGAGAAGTTGGAGGAAGAAAAGTAAATTGGCATCACTGAGCAATTATACTCATAGTCTTCCATGGTAGATTTTATAGATGATCACTAGTTGTGAATTCTTTTCATATCTAAAACTGAAGATTTTCATACATTATAGCACCGTTATTATAGTAATCAAAGCCCGTTTATTTGATCATCATCATAATGGAGTACTTGAGGCGTTTTCTCCTTTGCTAATTGACAGTTGGTCAGTTAAGAGGTGCTTTTCACAAAATCTTCAATAACCCTAAGGGTTTGAATTGGCTTATAATAAATGCCTAAGAAGCTCCGCCGGTTTCGTAAGTGCATTTGCTGAAAGTCTCGACTGCTATTTTCCACCTTCTGGTCAGGAAATGCCTTTGATCTGCCATCCAGCTGCCTCTCACATGTTTCTATCTGTCTCAAGCATTGTAACCCTACTCATCAGAACAATGACACATTACCATTTAGTTATCATCTTCTGATGCCAGAATCTTCTTAAAAAGAAAAGGAAATGTGGAGAGCAGGAAGAGGGTCAAACTGAGCCTCAGATTGCCTCATTTGGAGAATTGCAGTGGGTGACGTGTGGTCAGAATACCAAGGCTTCTACCTGATTGTTGCCTCCACCTTAATTGCACACCTAGGTGCTTTCTGGCAGACCTTTGGCTCACTTCCTGCTCACTTTTGTGATGGAGCACACAACCCTGGGCCCCAGAATCCCAACATCAGGAATGCCAAGTGGCTCCCTATATCGCTCTCTCATCACTTTCTGATTTTGTGCTGGGAGTTGGAGGTGTGTGTGAGAAATGAATTGGACTAAATAAATAAAGAGATTGCCGATTGTAGAATATACAGTTCATAGGTTTGATGTATATGAATATGTTTAAAATGTTCTCTCAGTACATTCCTTCCTAGCAATCAGATGTTGAGTAAATGTTGATAAAATTGACAGATATGTAGAGAGGGTGGGCTGTCTTGTTGAAGTAAAGTTTTGTTATGATTCCTTAATGCCATTATATTGTTTAGTAAGCAGATATTTAGAGAATGTTTTACTTGTAGAAACCCCCGCATGATATCAATAATGTGACTCGTTCAAAACCCTCCAGTGTCAAGGGAAGAAAAGGAAGAGCTTTGTGGGGTCCTTTGGCTTCTCACATGTGATGACACAATGTACATTTCATAAAGAAATATACCCAATAACTATCTTAGGGTGATTTTTTTCTTTCTTTTTATTCAATATCTTCTAAGTTCTGTGTGCTACGTACTATGTGAACGCTAAGGCATACAGTAAGATGCAATAGTTTTTGTCAATAGAGAAACGATGGAGGAAGCCTGTGACCCTCTTCCTTCTGTGTGTTCTTTCATTCCCTTTGGTTTTTCTTTCCTTTTATCTCTTATTCCGTCTTCCCTTCCTTTCTCATGTAAAGAGCATAAGAACCATCCTTATTCTCTCCCCCATGACTCCGGTTGTTAATTTGCAAAAGTCAGCAACTGAGAGTGTTGTCTCCAGCTGATGTTAGCTTCCTTGCTGTGTGTTCTAGTGTTCAAAATAAATATTTTGCAATTAGGGTGAAATATGTTAGTGACAGCTGCAGAAGCTGAAGGCTTTTATTTATTCAGATATCCATTTATCTCCCAAATATCAAGGTAATGGCAGATCCCCAGCTCATCACTTCTTCTAGCTGTGCCCACATAATTAAACCTCAATGTGCCTACATTTTGCTTTAATCTCTCCTACAACTGCAAGTAATGAGAGGTTCTTGGGTGTAACTTCAGAAGGTAATTCTTCTGGAAGAAGTTTTTAGCTGTTCAAAATGAAATGTGTCCTATTACAAATAATACACTGCCTGGGCTCCAGTGTTGACTTCATTTAAACTCACATAGCTCAGCTTATATATGTGGAAGAATTAGGTTCCTGAGCAAATGAAGCATTTTTCAAGGATGCACACAGTTTGTATATTAATAGTGCTGTAGTCTAGGCACAGTAATTAACCTCAGTTGATGAGGTATGCATACTAATCCAGATTGTGAATATAATTGCTTGTGGGGTTTCCATAGCCTTGGACAAAGGAACCAAAGGTGTCCATTGGAGGCATAAATTCGTTCTTCTGTGCTTTTCTTCCAATCTGCTGTGCTCCAAGTCAGAGTAATGTTGATGCTCATTATCAGGATATTTAAGGATGTAAGTAGGAAGAGCTATTTTCAAGCCCTTGAGATATGGTTCAAATGTATGTTTTATTGAGAATTCCTGTTTTGCTAACTTATTAATCAAGATATATATATATATATATATATATAATAAATACACCTTCATATCACATGTAAATGATCATGATTAAATATTCTTTCCACTCTGTGGGGAGGCAAAAATGCCAGTCCTGCCATCTCTTGTTTCTCATAGATAGGAGGACTCTAAATCAGATGTGCAGAACTGGGGTGACTCATTCGCGAATACCACTATACGTGTTTGAATCCACAGCATCTGGGGAGACTAAGGGGATTAACTCTGCTGATGGAAATGTGGGGCATCCACCATATCCAATACAGTAGCCATCAGCCCACATGTCAGTGTTACCCAGTGCAAGTCAAAAACTACCTTGTTATTTGTATTTACCTTAGTCATTGCCAATTGTAACCACCACATAGCTACTGATTAGCATATTTAACAACATAGACCAGATAGAGAATTTTACATCTAGTTTTTAAAGACACTTGCCTTACAACAGAAAGTTAAAAAACTGCTTTTGGTCAAATATTAACCAATAGTTCTAAAGATACTGAGTATATAGAGAGCTAAATATGCTGGAGTCATCATTCAGTATTTATGGAATATTCTAAGATCCTTCCACCAAAGTTGTTTGCTATGCTCCAATAATATTCTTGCAAGAATTTACAGATAAAGTCTACCTAATGTCCAACCTTTACAGTGTCTTCCTTGATCAGTGTATCAGTGGCTTAAAGTATTAAAATATGCATGGTCATGACTAAGGTGTTTGCCAACCTCCATAGGATTAGTAGCAGCAACATAGAGCAAGCTGATGTTCACATTTGAACACACATACCACACACATGACATACTCATTTCTCCACTGGCTCATCAGAAGAAAGATTTAATGTCTGAAAGCAAAGGCTTGAGGTTACTATAGACACCCACTCTTGTAGCCATGCAATGGTTGATGTATGAGATCAGTGATCTCTTATGACCCTCTCAGGTACTGACCCATTTGAGAGTTATGTTGCTGAGTGCTAAGAAACCTTAAGAAATACCTAAATCTTGTTTTACCAAAGCTGGGTGTTTCATCTGTCCTGGAATAAAGGACATCTCTGCCTATGATACTTCTATCTAGACAGATGTAAGAGTATTGGAAAAGATTCACAGGCTTCAATTCATAGTGAAAAGAACCCAAAAACCTGTGCAATTGTTCACAGGAATTTATTAGAAACACCTTACTTGAGATTTTATCTTATTTTTCCCCAAGTTTGAGCAGTGGTTAATGTATTATACATTGAGAAGCCCATTAATCTTTTGATTAGCATTTGTTTTCTTGTGTTTTCCTCAGAGACAAACCAACAAATGAGGAATGTTCTTAATTTGATCTCTGGAGTAATCATAGGTATGGATATTGTATCATTTAACAGATGTGCTAAACAAATTAGGAGGGTTTTTAATGTACATTTCTATGCACCAAGAATGCAACTGCCTTCTTAACTGTGCTCAAGTTTGAAGGCTGAATTTTATTTTTCATCTAGATGAAGTCTCCTGATCACATATAGTCTTAGGTTTTTAAAGAGAAATTAAAAATCGAAGTAATTTTTCTTAAAAAAAAAAAGTAAAAATTTTGAAATATTTGCTAGCTGCATTTAAACCCATGTCAAACCTGTCTTTAAAAACATACTAATCCAGCCTGGTCTCCAAAGCAAGTTTCTGGAAAGGCACAAAATTACACAGAGAAACCCTGTCTCGGGGAAAAAAAAAAAAAAAAAAAAAAACCACCATACTAATCAGTCGGCAGTGGTAGCCCATGCCTTTAATCCCAGCACTTGGGAGGCAGAGCCAGGTAGATCGCTGTGAGTTTCGGACCAGCCTGGTCTGCAGAGCAAGTTCCAGGACAGCCATAGCTATACAAAGAAACCCTGTCTCAAAAAACAAAAACAAATCCATACTATTCAAGTGACTGTCTTGGCTGTTTTCTCCCACTCTCAGAGTTCTTACAATCTACAACCTTTTGCACTTAGGAGACCCTTGTTTATAGTGCACTCACCTTGCTGTAGGCCTCTACCAGGTGTAGCAGATACAAAATGCGCTGTCTTTAAAGAACCTTATCCACTCCCTTATGTTCTCACCCCCCATACCCTACCCTCCACTGCCTCCCCCCACCATCCCTTGGAACAGGGATGGAGTGGGAGAGCAATGAAAGAGATACCGTGATAGAGGGAGACATCATGGGAATAGGGAGAAACCCTAGGGAAGTTCTCAGAAGTCCACAAGGATGACACTAGCTTAGACTACTAGCAATAGTGGAGAGGGTGCCTTAACTGGCTTACACCAGTAATCAGATAGGTAAATATCCTAACTGTCATTATAGAGCCTTTCTCCAGTAACTGACAGAAGCAGACGCAGAGATCCACAGCCAAGCACCAGGCTGAGCTCCATGAGTCCAGTTGAAGAGACAGAGGAGGGATTCTATGAGCAAGGGGCATCAAGATCATGATGGAGAAACCTACAGAAACAACCAAACCAAACTATTGGGCACTTACGAAATTTAGACCAACACCTGTAGAGCCTCCATGGGACTGGACTAGGCCTTCTGCATAAGTCAAACAGTTGTGTAGCTTGATTTGCTTAAGGGGTCCCCTAGCAGTAGGATCAGTATCTATCCCTGGTGAATGAGCTGGCTTTCTGGAGCCCACTACCTATGGTGGGACACCTTGCACAGCCTTGAGGCAGGGGGAGGGGCTTGGACCTGCCTCAGCTGAATGTACCAGGCTCTGCTGACTCCCCACGGGAGGCCTTGCCTTCTTGTAGGAGGGGATGGGGGGAGCGGGGAGGCCGGAGGGATGGAAGGAGAAAACAGGGGGATTTGTGATTGGTATGTAAAATAAATCAAAAATGTCTTAATAATAGTTTTTAAAAAAGACTCTTCTCCACTGAGTCAGTCCTCCCTGGAGCCTCCCCCCCTCCCCCCCACCCTGTTCCTTTGCACCTGGCCATCAGTACACAAACAAGTCACTACCTCAGCCATATGACCCCTTCACAGTAAAGCAAAGGAGAGTGTTTTGTTTGGGGTCCTTTTTAGTCAAAGACTTGTAGTTAAGGCCCTTCCTCTCTGCACTCCTGGGCATGCAGTGTGGGAGCAGTGGAGAGAGGAAACCCTTGTCAGAAAGTACAGGCCAAGCTTCTGACGTGGAACAGAGCAAGGGGCGGAAACCTCTTCCCTGTGAGCACCTGGCTTTTCTGGAGGACGCTGTCTCTCGAGCAGAGGTGGTTATCCTGGGAAATGGACACAAAGCACGACAAACAGGGTTAGTCTCCATGTGCCTCATGCATTTGATTCTCTTCCTCCCCGCCCTCTTCCATCTAAACCCGCTGCCCACATGAGTGCGTACGCAGTGGCATCAGAGACACAAGGTAGGACCCCACGCACACAAACAAAGCAGCCGCTCGTCAGTACTTCACAAAGCTTTTAAGTATTTCATTTCATTGGCATCTTCTTTGAGTCACACTCCATATTTTTCAGGGAAAGAACTTCTTACTCATTTTATCAGATCTAAAAATATGGATATGCATTAAGAAATCCAGGCGGCATTGGAAAAGAAAATGAAAGCAACATTATGAATGTTGTCTGGTTATAGCCTGGATGAGAAAGCAAGGGTGTGTTTGAAAATAGGGGAAGTAAATGCTTTTCCATTTGAGGACACCTGGAGTCAGCCAAAATCTGATCTTTACATGAAGTCTTTAAAAGCACTGAAAATGTGTGTGTAAACGTAGCTTCCAAAATACTAATGATTCTTCAGAAAGACTTCCAGTGTGCTGTGGGGAAATAGAATTGCCCTGAGTGGCATAAAATTAGTACATTAGTACTCCATAAAGTTGAGTGGCACAGAACATTAGTACATTCTTTCAGATTTTGGTAGTTATTTAACAATATTAGTCTTGGAAGAGTAAGGTCAAATGTCCTAAACATCAAAACTTTTATTTTCCATTTGCAGACAAAAAGACTCTTTTTCATATTGTCATTTTAAAGCCACTGTCGATCCCATCAGCTGATAAACTGTTTTTTATTCTTTTTGTAGACAGACTCTCATACTGTCGCCCAGTGTGGCTTCAGATTCATGGTGGTCCTATCTGGGCTAGAATTACAGGCTGGAGCCACCACATCTGACACAAATCTGTTGTTCGTTTTTCACTCTTTTGCTCTTTGTGGGGCCCACCACCCAGCTCCCAAATAAATCACACAGAGGATTATTCTTTTTTATGAATGCCTGGCTTTAGCTTGGCTTGTTTCTTGCCAGCTTTTCTTTACTTTAAATTATCCCATCAATCTTTTGCCTCTGTGCTTTTATCTTTCTCTATTTATGTGTACCTGCCTTTCATGCTTTCTCTGTTTCTAGTTGTGTGGCTGGGCAGCTGGCCCCTAGTGTCCTCCTCTCCTTGTTCTCTTGCTCCTTCTTCTTTGATCCCAGATTTCTCCTATTTATTCTCCCTGCCCGACAACCCCACCTATCCTCTCCCCTGCCTTGCTATTGGCCGTTCAGCTCTTTATTAGACCAATTAGGCCTTCTAGACAGGCAAAGAAACACAGCTTTACAGAGTTACACAAATTCAACATAAGAGAATGCAACACATCTTTGCATCATTAAACAAATGTTGCACAGCATAAACAAATGTAACACGTCTTAAAATAATATTCCACAGCACCAAACACTCCCTTTTCACAGGTACTTGAGGGTCTTCCCTCTGTCCTCACTTCATAAGCTGTTGAACTTCACTTTGCTGCTGTTCCGCTCAATGGTGTCACAGCTGACTCACTTTCTCTTTTTAACTTTGGGAGCTGATGAAGCTGGAGTTGCTGGTGAAATTGAAACAGGAAAACAAAATGGACCTTTGCCTTTCTATTCTTCCCAGCAGCACCCAAGTCGTGAGTGAGCTAGCTTATGCAAAGTTATGTAGGAGTAACAAACATCCACCTAAACTTAGTGGCTAGAAAGTACCAAGTTCATTTTTTACTCTCATTACATGGTCACTGCGGGAGTCTCAGATGCTAAGTGAGAGTTGTTGGCTCTGCCCATTGCTGTCACTCGGGGACCTGGAAAGATGTGACACTGAACTTTGACTTTATACTTGTGGCCAACACGTTAGGAAGGCTGGCCATTTCTCCTCAAGTTTTTGCTACCTCTCTGACTTAGCATCCTGATTGGTTCTCCTCTCTGACTTAGCATCCTGATTGCTTCTCCTCTCTGACTTAGCATCCTGATTGGTTCTCCCCTCTGACTTAGCATCCTGATTGGTTCTCCTCTCTGACTTAGCATCCTGATTGGTTCTCCTCTCTGACTTAGTATCCTGATTGGTTCTCCCCTCTGACTTAGCATCCTGATTGGTTCTCCTCTCTGACTTAGCATCCTGATTGCTTCTCCTCTCTGACTTAGCATCCTGATTGGTTCTCCCCTCTGACTTAGCATCCTGATGGGTTCTCCCCTCTGACTTAGCATCCTGATTGGTTCTCCCCTCTGACTTAGCATCCTGATTGGTTCTCTTCTCTGACTTAGCATCCTGATTGGTTCTCCCCTCTGGCCTCTCCCAGGTGCCTTTCACAAAGGAGGGAGATAGTGCTTTGTGGGGCCTGCAGCCTATAGTTAAATGCTGTAGCCTCGGTCTGACCTATATAGCTTTGCACTGTAGGTTATTGGCCAGAACTAATTATGTAGGCCAGTCAGCCACAGAACATCCAGAAAATGCAACCCTGCCCTATATGCAGGCAGTCAGAGGGCAACTTCAGCAAGGACCACTGGGGCTACCTGCTTTTTCTTCCTAACACTGGCCTCACGGTGATAGAGAATCCTCGATGTCAATTTAATCATCTGAGCATGCTTTGACTCAAAGTTCACAGATTCTGAAATTCCACTCTGTGATGCGTCGACTTGCCATCTCTTAAGCCTTGTGCTAGGACAGGTATGAGATCAAGTGAAGACTGGGGGTGCAGCCCCGTGGTAGAGTGTTTGCTCAGCTACTGGAGACTCTAGGTTCTGCCCCCAGCACGGGAACAAAGAAGAAAATGAAAGAGGGGAGAGATGAGATGTGAGATTCGATCCTGAAGATCTTTTGGGACAGTGGGAAAATCAGATACGTAATCCAAATGCTGAAAAGATAGTAACTACTAAGAACACAGGTAACGGGTGTAGGAGAGATGGCTTAGCAGTTAAGAGCACTTACTGGTTCAGTTACTAGTCACAAGTAATTACACATAAAATAAAATAAATATGAAAATATTTTTTTTTTAAAAAAATTAACAGTTCAGGGTACGATTACTAAGAGCACAAACTGAGCCTAACATAGCAGTGGATGGAGAGAGACAGCCAGCCCGTCTTTCCTGGCTGATGAGGTGCTCTCACTGTATCGTGTTACAGTTTGGATCGGCCTTAGAGGAGGAAGGGGACAGCTCTCGTGGACAGCGATGGCAGCAGGTATATACATCCTTGAGACAGTGATGCCCTAACGGCAGCATAGAGGAGGTACGACACGTAAGAGAGATAACTCAGACGTGCTGCCTGGGAACAAATCAGGAAGCCTTTTGTATAAAAGTTATCCTTTCTCTAACCCATGCCACCAAGGCAAGCTCTACCACACTGCCCAGGGGAGGGGCAGGACTACCTTTCCTGTCCGCTGCAGGCCGTGGGGGACAGAGCTGGTGCTCTGGCACACGCTCCACCAGGGCAAGCTCTACTGTGCTGCTCAGGCAAGGTGAGGGCCAGCTCTCCCAAGTGCTGCATCCTGTGGGGGTGGGGCCGGCTCTCCTGTACCCATGCCACAAGGGGCAAGGCAAGCTCTCCTGAGGTCAGCAAGGGGCATGGAGCTTAGACATCAAGATTGCTTCAGGTGGCATCCCAGACCATGGACACCCACTTGGCCTTTGGTGGTAACACGGGCCACAGGCGTCAACACAGACCCTGGCTGCAGTAGAACCTCGGACCCAGACACGGCCTTCGGTGGCAGCCTGGGCCCACGGCCTCCGGTGGCAGCCCAGACCAAGATATCTAAATGGCCCTCGGTGGCAACATGGGCCATGGTCATCCACACAGACCCCAGCTGCAGTAGGGCCATGGACCCAGACCTGAAGAGGAAGAGCCAGTCTGGAGGGCGTGAGGGTGGGAGAGCTGGCCCTGCCCCCTGCTGAAGCCGTGCTGGAGAGCTGGCTCTGGTGGCATGGGTGAGGGAGAGCCAACTCCAACAGCGTGAGTGTGGGAGAGCGAGTCCCGCCCTTTCCCAGCTGCCAGGCAGGAGAGCTGGCCCTGTCCCTTGCCTGGGCAAAATGAAAGGACTGGCCCTGGTGGCAAGGGTGCAGGAGAGCGGATGGGACGACCAACTCAGCCACCACTCAGGCCCAGATCCAGGGCTTTGAGTTGTTGTCCCACCCCAGCATCTACCCGATCCGCGAACTGCTGGAGCATGCAAAGGGACCGCTCCTGCAGGACCGGAGCTGTAGCCAGCCTCTCCACGACACAGGGCCACAACAGGATATCCAAGTGGAGTCTCAGTGAGGATCCAGTACTGGTGGTGCAGCAGAGGTCCTTGAGCCAGTTCAAGGACTCGCTGCAATGAACATTTGCAAGTAAAGCTGTCTGGGCAAAAGAGAATGCTGTGTGTCACGCGGAGACACGCCGCGGCTTCCATACTGTGTGACACACGGAGACACGCCGCGGCTTCCGCCACCAGAGTGTTTGTTTGCTTCTGTTTTATTTTGTTGTTTTTTGTTGTTGTTGTTTTGTTTTGTTTTCTTTTGTGTGGGAGGTCACAAGGGCAGAGGGCTGGGAGATGAGTGGGACCCGGTTGCACGATGTGAAATTCACAACGAATCGATTAAAAAGTTTGTTTTTTTTTTTTAATTATTTTTTAAGCAACAGAGACTTTGAACTCAAATGATTTCTATCTTAACTACACTGGTATTTTTTAAATGCCATTCACATTTTTATTAACTAATGTACTGTAGTTATTAAAAATGCTTTTTGCCTTCTAAACAGTGCCTATAGTCTTAAATTTGAGGAGTAGTTGAGTTCTATAAAAATGTGTTTTTGTTTTGTTATTTACCCTGGCAGTATAGGACACATGTTATTATAAGACAAATGTTCTGACCTTTAAAAATGTTTGCTTCTTGGATTTAATATATACATCAGTGTGCTTTTGTTTGCTCACAAATATAAGTCGTATTTTATACCTGGAAAAAAGTTTTAAATGTATCCTTAAACTCCATAATTTTGAAACAACCACGAGACATGAAAACTAATGGCAGTGCCTCTTAGACCTGTTGTTACAGCGGCTGCAATTGCCCCCAAACTTGAAGATATTGCTTTTCCAAATCCAGCAAAAAATATAAAAAATGATCCAGTTCATCATCTTACAGAAGTACATATAAACATTCAATGTTGAAGCGTCTGTACGCTTTTTGATGCAGACCTGAATGAAAGCAGCTTGAGTAAAAAAATACGGAGTTTACAAAACTGGTCTCTTAGGATTATAAAGAAAACACTGTCAGTTTTGTTAACTTTATAATTTCTTTTCGGATGACTTGGCCACCTCATAGCATCAAAACCCGCTCTGCCAGGCATGCCCTTTCAACACATAGATAACGTTCTATAACTATTCTTTTCCCTTTACAGCTTTATACTGAGCTAAGAGTTCTCTCAATGGCTCCAAAGTCAATCAGCTCTGACAATTTCTAAATTATTCCAACTCTGAATCCCACAGACCATTATGTAGACTTTGTTTTATTTTACATTTCCCTTTTTTTCCAGGTTGTGTTAGACTGTCATGTTTTATTTCATACCTCAAATAATATAAATCTGAATTTTTCTTCTTTGTCTTTATTTCTATGTTGATTTGAGTTAATGCATATGAGAGCCTTTGTCTTTCTTACTGGGGGCTGACTCCCTTGGCTGTTTCCAAGGAAGAGTAGTACCAGTGAGGGCCTTAGCAATTCTCAGAGGTTGACCAGTAGTCACAGACCACAAACCACTGCGTATGGGACAAGTGTAATATAGAAGAGGGATTGACAGACTCAAATAACTAGAGCTGGTAGCAGAGGGGAAATTGTAGGAAAACAGCAAGATTTCTCAGAATAAACAGAGGTCCTGGATCTGGGAAATATTTAACCTCTTCATAAACACTACACTCTGCCCCTAATGTTCTTAGTGTGTGTGTGTGGGGGGGGGTCATTGTGCTTTCAAAAACCAAGAGCTCCACCATTATCACAGAATCAGGCTGGAAAATACTTGAGGCAATTTTAAATAATTGTTGCACTAGCTGGTAGTTTTATAAAAAGCTCTGAACTCTCAAAATTGGCTCTTTACTGTTATTCTTTTATTTCATTGGCCTACTTATACTAAATAAGTTATATGCTTAGAGAAGGCTTTATTTTTATAAATTTTATCTGCAACTTCCTTATAGACTTGGGAGTTAGATGATGACATTTTCAGGCTAACAGCAAACAGCAAGCACCTGAAGAAGGCAAATTCTAAAAGAAATAGCAAATGCTCTTGATTGTGTTCTTGTCTTCATCCATAACAACATAGGAAGCAGTCTCTTTAGTGTGTAATCTTTGTTCCCACGTCAGCTGTAATATAAAGAACTTGGATTTGGAAGAAATCTATCAGTGACTCTTCCTCCACTTCCCCACCCCTTCCTCGGTCCTTGTTTCTCTCACCAAGAAGCATAATTTGGGTGTTTTGTTATAAGTCCTCTATAAAATTACCATTTCCATTTCTCTTTTTTTTTTCTTTGCCATATTTAAAATTGTGGTGTAGTGGGTAGCCATTCCAGTTTTGATCTGGAAGTTCCAACCCCCACTGAGACTCTGGCAACTGTCACGCCTACGAGGCAGGGCCAAGGGAGGCGTCTGGAGACCCGAGACCTGGATGGGCCAGCTCTCTGTTCCTGGACCCTAGACGGTGGAGGTTGACTGAGCAGAGCTCCAGAGAACACCGCTGGACTGCAATACACCTTTCCCAGACCCTGCGACCTAACTATCCCCTTATTTGTAAGTTACCCACTAAATAAATCTTCCTTTTAACTATGTGGAGTGGCCTTGATAATTACACCAATATCTGGTGCTCACATGGGGCAAATTCCAGCCCGGCTAGCTCAGTCAGTAGAGCATGAGACTCTTAACCTCAGGGTCGTGGGTTCATGCCCTACGTTGGGCGCCAGATTTTGGTGTAATTATTAAGGCCACTCCATATAGTTAAAAGGAAGATTTATTTAGTGGGTGACTTACAAATGAAGGGATAGGTAGATTGTGGGGGTTCTGGGGAAGGTGTATCGCAGTCCAGCGGTGATCTCTGGAGCTCTGCACAGTCTACCTCCACCGTCCAGGGTCCAGGAACAGAGAGAGCGCTCGCCCATCCGGGTCTCGGGTCTCCAGGCGCCTCCCCTGGCCCTGCCTCATAGGTGTGACAGTTGCCAGAGTCTCAATGGGGGTTGGAACTTCCAGATCCAAGCTGGAATGGTTACCCACTACATTGTGGATTTTGGCCCACATGAAAATTTTTAGTCCAGTACCATAAGAAGTTTACGCACTTGATGGACTTGAGAGAGGCTGAACCATTTGGACTTCCTCCAACGTCCTCACCTGAAATGAGAGAATGACTTTGCTTTACCTTCAACACTTTCTGAATGATAACACCTTGGGTGTCAGAGCAAGTTGGAGAGTGGACAGCGTTTGCACGTTTCTTCTGTTTAATCCCCACCCCAGCCTGAGAGCTAAGCAAAGTGGCATGTTGCTTTATTAAGAATAAATCCAGACTGGAGAGATAATCTGTCCATGCTCTCCTAATGCTCCTGGTTCTAGGTCTGAACATAGTAAAACACTGCGTTGTTTCCAATTTTGAGTGTCGTGATCAGATTTTCACTTCAGTGGGGTGGATATGTTATCCATCCAGAAAGGTAAGTTCAGGATTATGGAGATCAGCTCCATAGGAAGTTACTTTAAAACTTAGGTAAAATGAGATTTGAAGTAATGCAATGGTAATGGTATTGGAGAAAGGAGGCATAAACATGATACATAGCTTTCTGCTAGATTATGAAGTCTCTACTGAAATGAATACTAAGTGAAACTAATGCTGTTGGCAATTAGTCTTTACTTCACGAATGAAAGGAAACTTCTCTGCATTGCAAAATGCATTTACACTACTAACATAAAACACTAAAGACACACAGAAGTGTACTTTAATGAACATATATATCTTTATTCTTTATTGTATCTGGAAGTTTCCCTGTGTCCCGCAGCTTCCTAGTCCCAAATAAACACACAGAGGCTTATATTAATTACAAACTGTTTGGTCTGTGGCTCAGACTTATTACTAACTAGCTCTTTTATCTTAAATTAACCAACTTCTATAAATCTATGTATGGCCATGTGTCTCCTGGCTTTACCTGTGCTCCATTACATCTTGCTCCCCCGGCAGCACACAGCATCTTCCTCTCCCACCTCCCACTCCTGCTCCATCTTTCTTCTCCCTGTATCTTTGTTTGGATTTCCTATCTGGCTCTAACCTGTCTGGCCATAAGCTGAAGCAGTTTGTTTATTAACCAATGATAGCAACACATATTCATTAGCTATAAAACTTTAGACTCACAAAAATAGGATAGATGATAGAATATTTTCTTTAATTTTGCCAAATACAAATAGACTAGCTATTGTAACTGTAATTCTTCCTTAATAACTGTTTTGTTATATATAATTTTACTATGTTAAAATGAAAACCTTCCTTTTTGATTAGACAGAAAAGGGAAGTACTGTGGGATGGTCTTTCTGTATGTTGTGAATATGTGTTGCTATCATTGGTTAATAAAGAAGCTGCTTTGGCCTATGGCAAGACAAGTTATAGCCAGGCAGGAAATCCAAACAAAGATACAGAGACAAGAAAGGTGTGTGTGTGTGTGGGGTGCTGCAGGTGATGGGGGTGGGGGAAGACAAGATTTAATAGAACACAGGTAAACCTGAGAGACATGTGGTGATACAGAAATTGATAGAAATGGTTTAAGATAAAAAAGAACTAGTTAACAATAAGCCTGTGCCATAGTTCAAACAGTTTGTATTTAATATTAAGTCTCTGAGTGATTGTTTTATAAGCTGCTGTGGGCTGGGTGGGACACAGAAAAGTTTCTGGTTACACTCTATATTTACTAATTAGAAAAACTCATTGATAAGGCAAATTTGTAGAGAAGACATAGGAAATCTTTGCCCTCTTTCGTCACAGTCATTCTCTTGAAGTATTTTCTATCTTCCTTTGTGACTACAGGCAGAGTTTCTGTCCTGTACACCCAATTATACCCAGCAGTCACTTCCCAAATTACCACTCAGAGGCTTGTATTAATTATAAATGTTTGGCCGATGGCTCAGGCTTATTACTAGCTAGCTCTTACATTTAAATTAACCCATATTTCTTATCTGTGCTTTGCCGCGTGGTTCATAGCCTGTTACCTCATTTTCAAAATGTCTTGCTTCCTCAACAGCTGGCTGGCATCTGCCAGGACTTGTCCCTTCTTCATCTCCATCCTCAGTTTGATGTACCACCTAACCTTATCTTGACTCTCCATTGGCCAAAACTGCTTTATTATCAAATAATTAGAGCAGCACACATTCATTGTGTGCAGAAGGACATCCGACAACATTCCTTGTGTGATTGTATCACGTTAACTGATTACCATCCTCGACAGAAGCAGCACAGATAAAATTTCTGCCAAACAGGACCTGTTTCATCTATGATTTCCAGTGACACTTCCTCCACACATACTTGACATTCTCTCTTTGTACAGAAAACATGTTCCTGTTTCTGTGACCAACACTCTGACTTTGCCCTAATCCAATCTTTTTTTCCGGGACCTTATGTAATTAATTAAATTCCAGGACTTTCTGTAATCACACCCCCACACACACTGCTAAAATTTGAACTCCTCTGTTCCATCTTTCCTTTCAATATAAATCGATGCCTTGTATGACTACCACAGAAATCCTGTCTTGGCCTGAGATAATCGACTTCATGCTTCATTACTGTCTACACATTTGTCCACTCTGTGCAAGTGTTGCCTTACATTCATTGTTTCCACCAAGTAACGTCTGAGCTTGTCACAACCTCTTCCCACCCAGGTTTGGAGACCAGCGTATCCTACAGTAGCCCAGACCAATTCTCATAAATTATTTAAAAAAAATTGAATTTCTCATCTTTCCAACGTTCATTTAGTAAAAATTCAAATTCATTCATATGAATATTCATAAGATGATTTGTATTAATTATGCTTTGAATAATAAGACTATTTTTGCTTATAATTACCATATAATTGATATGATATCATTTCATGAAGTTTGGCATAGCAAGTAGCTCTAAGTGAAATCTGCTATGCATTGTATCAGACTGTTTGTTTGCCTGCCCGGTTCCCTTCCTTCCTCTTTCTCCTTGATTTCATTTCTCTCTTCTCCCGCTTTGTTTGAGTAACTGTTCTTCGTACCAACTCAGACAGGACTAAGTTAAATCAGCCAGCTTTAAATGATGGCCAGTAAAAATAAACATACTAACACTGTATTAAACTCTTAAACTATTTTTCATTGTTGTGAAGAAGATAAATGACATGTAATTACTTTTGTAAAAAAGCTTTTTCTAGTTCTAACTAACTAGCTTAATTGTGAAAAACTAAAATTTCTGTAATAGTCTTTTTTTAAAAAAAGATTTAACTTGGTACTTGGGCTTTTCGAGTTGCTTTAGGATTATAAGGCATTTTGTGTGAGTATAATGTTAGGCATCTTTAGTTTGGGGCATTTAGATCAATTAAGATTGTATGTGGTTGTATGTCTTTAAATTCAATGAAAATAAATATAATAGGTTTTCTCCCTAAAATGTGAGCTCATGCTGAATTATGACATGGATACATATAAAGCATTACACTATACTAGTTCAAATCAGAGAGCCACTCTCTTACTCCAGTTATTCAATATATGGAGCAGTCTATCACCCAAATGATGAATAGCTTAAGTTAAGAAAAGTATTTTCTTCTTATTTTTTAAAATTCATACTGTGATTTCCAGAGAAATCTCTGAAAATACAAAAGATAGTAGCTTATGGCTCAGAACAACTTAGAAGTTTCTTAACCTCTAGGAACTGTTAACAATTTCCATGTACCATGTTAACTGGTACATGCAACTCACTCACATGTGAGAGAAATATCTCAGAGGCAAACTAGTCACATAATACAAAATAAGCAAGTTGTAGAAATTAAATAATGAATGGAGAATTTTTATAACCATCTTCCTGATCTGTAGTTGGAAAGTAAACCCACTTTGGCTATTTTAGATGAGGACATACATATTTATAAAACTTATTCCAAATTAAAAATTACTCTTCATAATTTTAGAGGCAAAATAATGTCAGTTATTAGAGATAAATTGAATGAGATCTTTCATTAACTCCTTATTTATGTAAAAGAATAGAGAATACCTTCAGAGTCTACCAAGAATTACTTTGGTATCAAGTTCCTCTTGACTATAAATAGGAGATAAGATTTGAAAAATAATCATATTAGGGTTTGCACATAATGTATCTAAAGTTATATCTTTTTCCTCATCTTTGTAATAGTTTGAGTGTGCTTATCCCAGTAACTATGGATCACATATTCATCCTGGAAATCTTTTATGTTCTTGATACCATCTGATGGCTAAAGGGATCGTTTTCTTTATTTCAGACTCAATGCACAGAAGGTTTCTATTTGGATATGTTTATGTTATTTTTAGTGTTGCTGCTATGCTTAATGTAAATGACACATCTCATATGTGGGTCAAAATGATGACCTAAACTGCAGAGAGGGGAAAATGGAAGCCATTCTTTGACTGGCAAAGTTAGTATTATCTTGGAAGAAAATCAGAATACAGCAGAGGAAACAGGTATGAACCATTGCAGAGAATATGCAGCAATAATGAGAAATGACAAAGGTACAAAAGCAGATTTGGAGGAACATAAAGAAGGTCTAGAGTTGTATAGATAAGGAAAACAAGCAAAATATGAGATGTGAAAATGCCTGCTTCTTTGGAATATATTAACAACACTGGCCCATGATTTATTAGTCTGCTTTCCATAGGTAAAGCTACAGTAACAAATGACATCAGGATCTTGGAAGCTTACAGTGTCAATGGTAAATTTCCTCCTGCTAGAGCTGTGGTCAGCTGTGGCTCTGTTCCATATATCTTCTCCTTCTGAGGCTGGTTGAAAGGACAGCCCATATTTTATAATATGTCTTTTATACCAACAGAAAGAACAAGAAAATACAAATCCACGTGATGGCTTTTTCACAGCTTCTGCTCAGTGCTCTCTCTCTCTCTCTCTCTCTCTCTCTCTCTCTCTCTCTCTCTCTCTCTCCCCTCAGTTACGCTCACATTTCAATGCCAGCTCATGTCAGAAGGCAAAGTGTGGCATCAGAGAACTATAGGTCAGACAGCTGTGGCATGAAGCATATAATCCTTTCATTATGAAATGAGACAGAAGTAATGGGGACAAATGATGCAATCTGCTCTAGGCGTGATTTTCTAAGCGTGTTTTCCATACAGAATGTGTACTGTAGGAAATCTTGAAGAGTTAGGGCAGGTCTAGGCCAGAAGTCAACTGTTTAATAATAATCGACAGAGCTTTAGTACTGAATTCCTTTTCTGTTTGATAAGTTAACAAAAAAAGGAGTAAGATGGACAGTAAAGTCAATTTCCACATATTCATAATTTCATCATGATGGTATAAATAAAATCTATGATCAAAACAATGTAAAGATTAGGAGAAAATCATCAAAAATATATATTCTTAGGGTTTCATTAGATGGAAACTATGAATCAAACATCAGGCTGGTTACAAAACCAAATATATAAATCACTAAGTTAGAATAAATGGCTGCACACTCAGGTTTACATAAAATTACTCAAACTGAACTTTAAAAAATGACCCAAATACATGTTGTTTATAAGAAATACCTTTAAACAAATGTAAAGAGAGAGATTGGATGTAAAAGAACTGAAACAGAGCAAAAGGAACCTGGTATTAGGAATATGAGAATTGGAGAATGTTACCACATCCCCAAGACACTTCAGAAGACTAGTAAGAAAGCTTCTAACATGAGACAGGGCTGATAAAAACCAAAGAACAAGAAACAACCTTACCATCATCAATATGAATTTCAGAGCTCTTTCCTCAAGAGCAGATACACCAATAGAAACCAAAATCACCACATTTACAGACACTGAGTAGCACTATCAGTCATGATCTATTTAGCATCAATAAGAAATTATTCCCCACAAGAGCAACATGTTTCCTAAGAAGCAACTTGTAATTTCTAAGATGCCACATAGACCTCATCTTAAACAATATTTAATGAATTTCAAGATTAAATTATATTTCTACATGTGACAAAATTACTGAATGTAACAAATAAAAAGTTAAAACAATAAATATTTAAATATGATTAAATATTTAGAAGTTAGGAAACAAAATACTAAGTAATCCTTGAGTTAGAGAAGAAACTTCAATGTATATATAACAATACATATTCTCAAGGGAACTACAAAGACATAAAGATGTGGTACAGCTAATGAAACTTTCTGAGGAAATTGTTAGATTTTAGTACCTCTACTAGAAAATAAGAAAGTGTTAATGCACTTGAAAAATAATGAATTACATCTTAAGAATGTAGTACCAGGGGAATAATAAAAATAAAAGTAGAACTCACTAAAACAGGAAAATTAAATACCATCATGCACAAAAAGGTCAAACTTATAATAGAAGAAGTCACCCTCACATCTCTACTGGAAAATAAAAACACTTGGATATCCTTTTTCTACACATCTGTCCACTCACAGCTGACTATGAGCACTCTGTAAAGCAAGTATGCAGTGGCAAGAAAAGAAAATTAGAGCTACAATAAAGCACCACAGCTACAAAAATTGCTGAACTTAATAGAAAATAAAACCCAGTAACATTAAAAAGTTAATACACCAAAGCAAGCTGATTCTTTTCCCAAGAGTGTAAGGTTGGTTTAACATGTGAAAATTAATGCATTTTGTCACATTTACAGATCAAGAGAAAAATCACACATGGGGTAAAAGTATTCTCAGTCTTCATAGGAAACACAAAACCCAATTTGAGGTAGATCGCAGACCTGAGTGTAAAACTAAACTTAAAAACCTATAAAAGCAGAGACTGGTATAACCTTTGGCTTTCTAGACATGACATAAAAATAAAAGTCATAAAAGGAAAAAGTTGAGTTTTTCTAAATAAACACTTCTGCTCTCCAGAAGAAAATGCCTTTCAGGAGGTAGTCTGAGAAAAAAAAAATCACAAGATCAGTAATTGACCAAAAGTTCATATCCAAAATATATCACCACATTCGTAAATTTGAAAATAAAAGTGAATGCCATCATCCACAATAAGCTTTGCCTTGTGTCAGTAAAACTGCTACTGTGAAGTCGTTCGAGAGACTTAGAAGCATATGTATACAAAAACGCTTTTTATAGGAGTGTGTGTCAGGCGGAGGAGATACTCAGTAAGGAAAACCTACTTTCTGGGCCAGAGTTCCGTTACCTAGAACCCAAGGAAAGGCATAATCTCCTGTCCTCACGGAACTCCTGTGGGAGATGAGCGGGACAGATGGGAGAATGCCTGGATGCCCATAGGCCAGCAAGTCTGGAACAAACAGTAGAAACACAAACACAAAGGAAGCCCTGGCTAAAGGCGGAAGGCAAGGACCATCACGTCAGGTACCTTGACCAAGTACATAGGCAGCCATTGTACATGCACACCTAAGTATGTGCACACACAAACATTATGGAGAAACACACATAATAGTTAAAACTATTTATAGATGCATTATTCAATAAATACCAAATTTTGACTTCCTTATCTTTTTTCTCTCTCCCACTCTCTCTTCCTCCCAGTGTTCCTCAGTGTGTGTATGTGTGTTGATCAAACTCATACCCTCATGAATGCCAATCATGTAGTCTACCACTGAGTCCCAGAGCTACACTCGTGCCCAATCATTTTCCAGCTAATAACTCCAAGTGCCCAGCTCCCCTTCAATGGGAGGATGGATAGATAAACTGTCACTTAGTGTTTAAAGGAATAGTAAGCAGTTGAGGACTGGTACACACTCCAACTACCTGACTCTCAAAATTATGATTGAAAGATCAACCCAAAGAAGGCCTGCTGTCTGATTTGATTAATCTGGCATTCTAGAACAGCTAAATGTAGACTGTGGTGACAAAGAGCAGATGCCCCACCTGCCCACATGCAGACAGGGTAGTGGCAGGAAATGTGGGCACAAAGGAAGGCGTATAAGGGACCTTATGAGATAGTAGATGGCTCTCTATGTCTCCACGTGCATGCTTTTTTAAAAAAATTCTTTTCTATATTCCATCCTGGTCACAGTTTTCCCTCCATCCACTCCTCCCACATCCCCTCTCCCCTAGACCCACTCCTCCTCAGTTTCCCTTCAGAAAAGAGCAGGCTTGCCAAGGACATCAACGGAACATAACAGGCACAACACGATGCCATGAGACCAGGCACCAACACTCATATTGCTGGATGAAGCAACCCATTAGGAAGAGAAGGAACCCAAGATCAGGCGAAAGAGTCAGAGACAACCCCCACTCTAACCTGGAGGAGTCCCACAAGAACATGAAGCTACACAACCATAACATACATACAGAGGACCTAGCTCAGACCCAGGCAGGCTCCATGATTGCCACTTCAGTCTCTGTGGGCCCCTACGAGCCCCGCTTAGTTGATTCTGTGGGCCATGTTCTCATGGTATTCTCAACAACTCTGACCCTCTATTTATCTCAGGATTCCAAGACCACCACCTAATATTTGGCTGTGAGTCTCTGCATCTGCTCCCATCAGTTGCTGGATGAAGCCTCTCTGACGACAAATGGGTTAGGCTCCAATCTATGAGTACAGCAGAATAACACTAGGAATCATTTCATTGACTTTTCTTCTGTTAGTTGTGTTTGTTTTTATCCTATGTCTCTGGGCTATCCAGCTTTTGGTTTCTGGACCTCCAGGCAGCGTCAGGGTTGGGCTCCTTGTCAGGTAGCGTGGCCTTCAAGTTGGGCCAGTTGTTTATTGGCCACTCCCACAAGTTCTGCAACACCTTTACTCCAGCACATCTTGCAGGCAGGTCTAAGGTTTTGTGACTGGGCTAGTGTTCCAGGCCCACCACTGGAAACCTTGCCTCATTACAGAAGATGGCAGGTTCAGGCTCCATAGCCTCCATTACTGGAAGTCTTCACTCAGGTCACCCTTGTGGATTCCAGGGAGTTTCCACAGCACTAGGTTTCCACATTGCCCCAGAAATGCCCCCCAGTTCTCTCTCCCTCTGCCCATCATTCATCTACCTGATCCCTCCTGTTCCCATCCCTACCCTTCCCCAGGCCACCCTTAAAATCTGTTCTAAGCATTCTTCAAACTCGAAAAGTTGCCTTACAATCTGAGTATGTCACTAAATGTCTATTTCTGCTAGGTTCTCAACAAAATAGACATTGAAAAACCGTTTGAATATTCCATCCCTTGTGCTAAGGGCATTATAAGTGGACATGTGACAGTGAGGCAGGTGGAGAATTAGGCTCCGGAACCATGTCAATGTGTAGGACCGGTATAAACACCTGTTTTGAGCCAAAACAAAGTGGGGATAAAGGAAGGTCACTATCCTTCGGAAGAAGCCACCAGGGCAGGGAGATTAGAAGGAGTAGATCTGATTACATATCTTCTTACATATCTCCACTTCTAAACTTTCTTAAATGGAATAAAAAAGTTTCCAGTCTAGAATAGTGTACCAAATAGCCAGTATCTTCATAAGTTTCACCCCTCTTGCCCCATAAATTCCCTTCATCCACTTGTTAAAACCTATTTCTATTAAATAAAATTAAATAATCATTCCACGTGGCAGCTCAAAATGAAGAACTTAAAATGTAAATGCACAGTTAAGATAAGCCTCTGGGATAAATAGATTTGTTCCCATATAATCATTATATGGATACCAAAAGTTAAGCACACAGCCTTTCCATCCTGTTTCTGGTCATGTAGAAAGAAGGCAAAGAAGATACAGTTCCATGTAGTGCACATTTACTGAGCTTGTAACAGGTGCTAAATCAGTGGTTTGCAAGCTTGTGTGACCGTGACCTTTACTGAGAATTACAATTCACGTTTCAGCCTCTATGCAAGAATGTATGTATGACTAGAGCAGTGTTATATAATAAAGCTCATTCTTGCTAAATAAGACACACCGACGTTGTCTAGTCTAGTGTAGGTTGTTACATAGCTACAAAAAGGTTGGTTCTGGCCCATTTAGTTTCACCGACCACTAATAGGTTGTGCATTGTGGTTTGGAATGATGCATGGTGCTGTTCTCTCTCCTCAACATGTGGTCCGTGGAACAGTATCCCCAGCAGTAAGAAATGCAGAATCTTCATACCTATTGAATAAGTATCTGGATTTTAATAGCACCCCTCAGATGCCCCTGTGCATTTCCAGGGCTGGAAGCCTTGTGCTGGAATGTAGGACTGCTGAAGTCTTCCAGGCATTGACTCAGACAGAGTCTTAATCAGCGGTCAGGTTTTAAGCCTTTATTTTTGTTGTTGGCTTTTATAATACACACACTTCAGCCTCAAACTATGCCATTAATTCAGTATGTCCAAGACCAACAAATAAATAAGTGAACAAATAAAATCTATCACAGCTTCTGAGGCCAACCCTACTAAAGAGCCCTCGGTCTCTGGGGTTTAATAGAAGTGAGCTGATTTAATTGCTTATGTGTTATAAAAGTGAAACAGGTATTTCTGGTACAAAGGGAATATTTTCTTTTAGCTTTCTTGTGGATGACTTCATGTGTAGCATTTTATTTCCCATGTATTTAGTGACAGGGCACTACTACATCTTATTATGAATTACTTCTCCATGTGAGAAAAATTCCAAACATGTCTTTCCTACCAAAAACTTCCCTTTCATGGAGTATAGCATGGCTTCGGGTAAGATTGCCATGGCCAGTCTTGCTGAGTTAGCAATGCTTCCCACCCCCATCCTGGTTGGATCCCTAACCCAGGATCTCAGCTGCTGGAAAAGAAGGGCCTGCCCTTAAGTGCTACCACTCATCATTAAGCGCCTTCCCTTCACTGGGGTATGTTTCCTGAGTGATGGGAAACTGTAGCCTGGGAGTTGCTAATCCTGCTAACACTAAAAGGTTCACTCCCATTAGCAGCTTCTGTGATGCGAATAAATAATAATAAAGAGACCAGCCTCAGCACTCAGTCTCCCCTGAGGTAAGGCCTCAGCTTCCCTCCCATCCCCATGGTCCACTCTAATGGTCTTTCTGTACTAGAGTGGTCAGGGAGGTTGATGTAAGTACTGCCTCTTTTATCAGAGTTAAGTTCCTTCTTCCTCAAAAGCTCAGAGGGAATTTTTTTCCCTAGGATATCTAGGTTAAAAGCAATATTATCAATGCTTTTGCCAGGTAGTGTGACCCATTTAACTCATAACTTAAACACAAGTTAAGACTACTAGGCACAGGGAAAATGGAAAGAAAGCGTCAGGATACATAATCAGGCACAAGAAAAAACTTGATTGTTTTAGAAGTACATTCTCAGTCTCCTGTCAGAGCTGTGAATTAGAACTCTCCTACAGGCGTCCTGGGCCCTTTGTGTTTGTGTTTTATTCACCAAATAATTTTTATTCACAGCAATAAATTAAAATCAAGAAAGAGGATTACCTTTTTAAATACTAAAAATTCATTGATAGGCAAAAAAGAAGTGATGAGAAAAATGGGAACTGGTAGTAAAATTAAAAAAAAAATGTTTGGGTGTAATGGACCAAAAGTGTGTGTCAATCAATTGCTTTTTAATAAAATGGTCGTGAGGTCCATGGAGGAGTTACACACTTTTCTATTGAAATCATGTGATCTCTAACCGATGGGTTCTTTAAAGACACTTTGGTGTCTGAACACTGTTGAAAAGTGTGCATTCTGTCCCTGGAAACTGATTGTCTTTGCAGTAGTTTGATCGTTCAATTTTTTTCGTTTTCAAGCAAAGCTCCCTTCTCTTTGAGCTCACTGTGTTCACTGAGCCCACCACTTCAGACGTGCTGCTCGGTCTTTGCAATCCAGTCCCTAGAATTTTTTCTTTCTCTCTTGCATCATTCTGTGCTGATTTTGAGATGCTAATTTGTGATTTGTCTACATTTTGCCAATTTCATACTTATACTCTAGGGTAAAAGACCAATATCAATAATAATGAGTACCTACATTAATATTTTAAAACAACTTATGTTCATAACTCAAGATAACCTGCAAAAAATAATAAAGTTTGAGGCTGGAGAGATGGATCACTAGTTAAGAGTTCTTTTTGTTCTTCTAGAAGATAGAATTCAATTTTCAGCTCCACATCAGGTGACTCACCTGTAACTGTAGTTCTAGGCGACCTGATACTCTCTTTTGGCTGCTATAGGCACCCCAACACACAAGCACACATACACACACACACATGTACACAAATTAAATATGACATTAAGTTTTTAAATTATTTTCTAAATATTTATAATCAACATGTTTTCTTTGTAAATACGTACAGGCAAAGAGAGAAATGGAACTATCTAAAAAGATGACCCATCCAATATTTCTAAGATTGTAATCCTTTGAATGAAAAAAAATGTGAACTTTAGGAATAAGAAGATGCAAAATACTTTTCACAAATATTCACTGGATTTTTCCTCCAAGTATAGACCATTCTAAATTACTTTTAAGGTGATCCCATTGGGGAGTAGCAGCTTTGACAGAGAATTCTCCCAGTATCGTCGATACTGTCCACACCTTCCTGCATGCCCTTCATGTGTGGTTTCTGTTCCGCAGTCCACGAAGGCTCTGGAGAAAGCAGTCAGAAGGAGACCTCCACGTGTGACATTTGCCAGTTCGGGGCAGAGTGTGATGAAGATGCTGAGGATGTCTGGTAAGATGCTGCTTTGGTTTCTTAAAATAATGTCAGAGATTATTATTTTTATTCATTAGCTATTCTTTCAAGGAACATGTTGTCGGTATTTTCATTTCCTTCTGACTTTCAAAGGCAGTAAGAAGAAAGTTCTGTAAAGTTGCTGGAGCCAACTTGTGAGGTGGGCGAGGGAAGCAGAAGTCTGCATAAGAAACAGAACCATCACTGATGACCCAAGTCAGTCTTACCAGACAGAAAGGGAAATCAGATTTACTTAAATATCTCTGATGTCATCTAGGAACAACAGATGACTTCTAAGTTTCTTTAGGTTGCAATAACAAAAATGCCAGACAATGGGTATCTGAAAACAACAGAAATGGATTTTACCCCTTCTTGAGCCTAGGAAGTTCAACATCCATCCTGGAGAAGACTTAGAGTCTGCTTCCTATAGACAGCATTGGCCTTGGTGTAGCCTAAAGTAAAAGGAGCAAGGGATTTCTCTTGTCCTCTTTTATAGAAGGATTAATTAATTAGTTAATTAATTAATAAGGATTCAGTATATATGACATAACCACCTTTCCCAACCCATTTCTTCTAATGCAATTCATTGTCAAGAATTTGAGCCTATATATTGACAGAATGTTCAAACCACAGCAATTACTAACACAGTTTCTAGCATTGTGGGTCTGAGTAATCAAGATTTAAGAGAGGACACATATGACTACCCACAGCCAAGCTAACAAGACACATAAACCAAATACACACACATTCTCATGCACGTGTACACACACACACACACACACACACACTGGGATGCCCTCCAGCATTAGGTTCTCCTTTTCTCTACAGAGTATTCATCTTCTCATATAAGCATATGCTGAACAATGATAGTCTGCATTACTTTGAATGGGTGTGGAACATTTAGCCTTCTCAACCATCTGAGTACATTGGTCCTGGTCATTTAGTAAAGTACATAAAGCCTAAGGAAACAGAGTCCAGTGTGCCTGGATAGGGGGAAAGCATTCAGTCTTTCCCTTCCCTCCTCTTCTCTCCCTTTTCTCCTCCCCCTTCTCCCTTCATCCTTCTCCCTAACTCTCTCCATGTCTTTCTCCCTCCCCCTTTCTCTCTTCTCTTTTCTCCCTCTGCTCTCTCCTTCCATCCCTCCCTCCTTCCCATCCTCCACTCCCTTCCTCCCCCATTTTTTCTCTTTTACGTGCACTTCATTTCTTTGATGAAAACAGAAAACCATTTGTTTTCTTCAATATGTAAACTATTTACCAAATGCTATCAACACTCATTTTGATAAAGCCTCTAAGAGTAGAAAGAGTTTCTCTAAAGAAAATGAACACATTTTAAATAAAAACAAAGTGGATACATTTGGCACCAGTGAAACATTAGGGACTTATAACACATTTTAATGCAGAAATAAGGAAAAGACACCACCTGAGCAAACTGAGACACTTACATTTGTACAGTATGTAACCAGACAGAATTACTGTCTATTCATAAAAGTAGACATCAGTCGGCTTTTCAGACACCAAACACCTTCAGCGACTGGACAGCTAGGAATGCATCTGTGGTGCACGCATTGGCTGAAGCAGCCTCAGGAAAATGGATGCATGCTTTCTTAAGAACATCCTGAACATTCTGATGCTAATAAATTCATGGTCCCAAATGTGGGAGATCACCAGAATTTCTTTTGAGATTCTTTCAACATATCAACTTTTTAGCTCAACCCTAAACTTAATGAATCCAAATTTCAGTGAAGTGGGACTTATTTTTTTTTTACTTTTCCGAAATTTCTTAAATGTTTATGGAAATGCTACTTTAAAAGAAATGACTGACTAAAAGAATCATTGACTTCATTTCTAGTTTCCCATCATTTTTTAAGCTGACAATTGCTTTCCTTTTAAAAAATATGGACATAGAGGGGGCTTAGACAGATGGCTCAGCAGTTAAGAGCATGTATTGCTGGTACAGAAGATTTTAAAAGAACTTTCTTTCTCCCATCTCTCTTTATAATGGTCAGTTTTAACCAACACTCTCCAAGTACAGAATTTAAGACATGGCATTATACCATTACCTATTGGGATAAATCCATGGAGTCTATTTAATGATCAAAGGAATTTATTTGGGGGTAAACTCACAACCACAGGAGATTTATTGTAGGGTCCGGGAAAACTGAGCTATGTCCCATGCCGAACAGCTTGGTCTAAGATCTCAGCATCCAAAACCATGCAAGAAAGAGAGCATACGTGCATCCCAGGTCTTAAGGGTCCCTGTGGCCACACCCCAGGGGCAGGTACCTCAAGGTCATGGGCAGGTGTAACAGCTGAAGTTGCCGCACTAGGGATGGTGCTTCAGGGCACGGCTCAAACAGCCACCCACTACAATTACCTCGGAATTTTGGATTGCTTACTATGTGTTTTATCATTTGTACACACTTTTCTCAGGGGTTTTTTCTTTTTTCAAAATAGCTATACAGATTACTTTGTTTTATAGAGAAGAATTTAATTTTTGAAGTGTTTAAGTGGCAGGGACAAGATGGGGTATGAGGTGAATGTAGGCAGAAGGTGTTGGCATGACAATTCAATCAAAGATGTAATTAAAATGTTTCTTTGCTGCCCTGCCTAGAATAATGAAATTGCCAGATTGTAGGCAATGTATACACAGTGACTCCTCAGGACTGTGGGTTAGAGCTGATGACTCAGAAAATACTTGTAATGGGCAGTGGGAAAACATCCAAGCCAGGAGAGTGCTAATTCTTGTATATTGCAAACTTCAGTTTCATGGTATAAATGAAGTTCAAGGATTTCTGGGCCAGGCTAGTGGCATCAGAAAGAAATAGCAGTTGTCCATGAGGCCCCAGCATGACAAACTGACTTCAGAAATAGCTTTGTTATGAAAGAGACAGGGGGACAGGGCAGAGCCTCCAGGAATTGGGCATCAGGCAGGAAAATGAATTAGGGACTAAACCAGGTCTACTTAGTGAACCTGACTTAGATGACCAAGCCTTGGTGACCAGAGGTAGAAGGAACATAGCTTAAATTGGAATAATAAATTGCAAGGTCAAAAATAAAATCAACACGAAGGCTGGCTGGATGCTGGATCAGTTAACTTTTGGCTAAGATATCTTACACGCTCCAGCCTAGAGACAAGATCGGTTCCAAAATTCAGGATAAGCCTGAACCTCCAGATGGGGACTAAGTGGCCATAGCTGTGAAGATTAGAGACTTCAGGGGCAGGGAGCCAAGAACATCATTATACTTCCCAGACAGAGGGAAAGTTGTTAATGTTCAAATAGAACGTATTTGAAATGTCCAAGGTAAGCAATAAAGGATTGTGCTGACACCAGTGCATTGATTTTCATTTACCTAAATATCTTTGTATGTTAACATATTGTGTTTGTTCTGCCCGTGCAGTAGATTGGAAACAGCCGAAGGACATGAGAACAAAGCAATAAATGAAGTTAAGTAGGCATGGAATGAGAGAGACCATAAAGTAAGACAGTTAGTGTGCAGGGAGTGATCTGACCATACTGTTCTGCAGAATCCTCATGACAACAGGGGAGCTTTGGCACTATTGATTTGGGACGGAACTATGGCTGGATCCCCTTGCAAACATAAAATTCTTCATGGGCTGTGTAGCAATAAAGAATACAGCACAATATTTTGTGATAGGCTCTCCTTTGACATCAACTAAAACACAGTTTCATGCATACAAATTTCTTTTTTGTGACTTTATGAAATAATAACTAGGTACTACTAATGACAAATGCCATTATTCCTGGAACACATACACAAAGGGACAGAATTAATCCTGATCTTTCTTTAAACCTGGTCTAAGTTATGAATATTTTCATTCTGCCATGGACTTGGGTCTAGTTCCTCAAAGATCTCCCTTGAGGAAGGTAAATGTTTTGTTAGCATCCATAATCCAGTGCAGTCGGCTGATCAAATCTCCACAGTTAGAGGGGGTTTTGAGTTAAGGAGCAAGACACACCGCAAATGAGGAATTAACAAAATTAAAGAAACAGGGAAAAAGAAAGTGGAATAAGAGGTCAGAAATAATAGTTAGAAGATGGTGTTGATAGGCTGTGATGCTAGTCACATGATATTTAACGCTTGTGTTCTGAAGGAACAGATGGTTTATAATCTAATGGAAGACAAAGTGTTATGTACTGTGGTTTTATTTTGACGTTCTTTTCCTGCCTCCTTCTTTTTATGAAAACATCAACACTGTAAAAATTAGAAAATAATCAGTTATCTCAATAGGAAAGCTAGACCTTTGCTGTAAAAATGTTTTCAGCTCTGGGTATTTACCTTTGTGTAAGAAAGGATTCGACTTCTGAAAGAAAGAGTTAAAACTCAAGCAAGACAAACTGCCCACATTGTGGAATACCCACTCCTGGAATAGAGGTGTCCTTTATTAAAGACAGACTTCAGCTCAAGGAATCTGTGGAGGAGTGGGAGGAGGGATTGTAGGTACAAGAGGGGTCAGGGACACCACAAGAACATGGCCCACGAAATCAGCTGACTGGATCTCATGGGGACTCACAGAGATCAGGGAGTCTATAGGGGTCTGGCCTAGGTCCTCTGCATTATATTTGGTGGCTGAATAGCTTGGTGTTCTTGTGGGATTCCTAACAGTGAGAACGGGGGCTATCTCTGACTCTTTTACCTACTGGTGGGACCTGTTTCCTGCTACTGGGTTGCCTCGTTCATCCTCAATGTGATAGCACGTGCGTGTCCTTATTGTAGCTTATTTTGTTGTGTGGTGTTTGGTTGGTGTCCTGAGAGGCCTCCTCTTTCCTGAGGCCCTCAAGGAGGGGGGTAGATTTGAGGGAGAAGGGAGGTGGGGAGGAGAGGCTGGGGGAGAAGAGGGGATGGAAACTGTGATTGGGATATAATATATGAGAGAAGAATTTTAAAAAGACTTGAGAACAGTAGAAACACTGATATCACGGGCATGGAGAAAGAGACGCCTTGCTCCTGCGTGGGAGGAGTTCAAGGGGGAAAAAAACACAGAAGGACTTAAAAGATCATTCCCTTTACAACTACGCTGAAAAAAATCAAAACTTATATATTTAAACATCAAAGAGACTCTCAAATATATCCTGCAAATATAATTTATACAGAAGAAGAATGGCTTCTAAATAAGAGAAAGTTGACTCATTGCAAAGTAATAAAGCACCAGCTGATAGCAGTGGGAATAAGAACTTACGATTTCAGCAAATATTTCTGATACTTGGTTCATTTTAGACACCGCTTTATATTCCTTTAATTATCTTACCTGATAAATTATCTCAGAGAGTCCAAAGTAGGTCAGTAGGAACTCCTTGCAGTGGGAACTAGTCCTTAGAAGTAATTAGCCTGGAACTTTTGCTGGTCCTGTCAGTCAAAAGTAGTTCAGAGCCCTGGGGTTGATACTTGATTTAATGTATTTTTTAAAAAGTGCGTTGATAGCTGGGCCTGATCATAGGGATGGCTGGGTATGAAACTGGCTGAGCGCCTAATATCTCCGGAGCGTCGGACCAGATCAAGAGCAAGAGCACAGGTTTAAAAGCAGGTGTAGCCATTGGCAAACAACTGGAGGGAGAGCCTCCCTTATTACCGGGGGTTGCTCTATGTGCCTGATTTACAGCTCCTCACCACTTTAATGTTGCTTTTGTAACGCTTGCCCCCATGCCACACAGCCTCCATTAGCAAGATTACACTGGCTTAAATGCTGTTAATTTCTCAGTACCCATTCATTTCGGTCTCTGAAAGCATCAACAATGCTTCCAGTACTGAAACACCACACCGTGTGTGTATATAAAATGCCACTGATCGATGGCAGTGTAAAAGAATCAGGAGAGGAGCAGCCCTGACATCCCCAGGTCACAAGAGTGAGCCTCTGGTGTTCTCTGTTGGCTGCTCTGTAATTGGAGCAGGGTGTACAAGTTGGCATTCCTTTTGTGAGCGTCTCTCACAAAGACAGCTTAGTCTGAAGTCTTTAGCATCCTGCTCCTTCGATCTGAGAAGGCTCCTCGTGCCTGGAAAGACCGTGAGACCATGTGTTGTTGGCATCCTTCCCGCCTTTAATGCATTTTGGGCCATGAAGACTCATGAATATTTGAAACAGGGCAATGGCCATGCGTGATCCTTGGCACTGGAGTTCACCATACGTATAAGTAAATTAGACGTTAGATCCTGCTGACTTTGGTGCAGTGGGGTGTGAATCTGAGAGGGTGAATCGAGACAGCTCTGAGTAAACACAGAAAGTGCCTTCTTCAAACACTACTGCTGCCTGAAATTGAACGGATCCACTGCTGCAAGCACAGGATTTCTGGGTGAAAGTATCAGATAGGGTTGTGCATGGAATCAAGAAAATCATGCTTATTAATCGCAATTTTGTGGTAAACTGAGTTTATCCAGTCTTTCCTTAAAGTGCTTCTTTCTTATTGATCTCCTTTGCTCTCTGGCCTCAGACCTGTAAATGTGGTAAAACCAGACTAGGACTGCCTTCTAACATGAATTTACCCATGATGACAATGAGGAAAATCAAACAGAAAGAAATCACAGGTCCAGCTTAGAAAATCCAGTGTTTGCTGTACGTATAAATGGCTTTTTTAAGAAGCTTATTTTGTGGTCAGATTTATATGCACTTCCCCCTGTGAACCAAGCCTTAACTCCAAGCCCAAAGCCATTGTCTGTCCGCATTGAGTTCATATCACTATCCCACCCCCCCTCCCCATCACATCCACCCCACTATTTCACCTATGAGTGTGCCTTGCCACACTGGTCATATTTGTAGCTCACATGCTTCACACGTAGGTAAGACTGTGGGTGACTTTTCCAGCCCAGAAGCCTGCAAAGCACCTTCTGGTACTATGAAAGCTAGCAGAATGGAGAAACTGTCCTGGTCACTACCAACTTGATTTCTCCATGCCCCGTGACCAAAAGTGTTTAGTATATTCAGCAATAGTGGTGAGCCACCAAGTTCTGAGCAACCAAGAGCAGTGGTGATAGCCTGTATTGTTTGGGGGCTCTTCAAGACACTTCTGACCAAGAGCTTGGGGGAAGGTATCCCACACATGACGCTATCAGGCTTGGTAAGGGCACTTCAAATATTCCATGGCTACTTAAAAGCCAGTTGCTGTCCTACCCTCGCAAAGAAAAGGGATTGTGATTTATGAAATTTTTAAATTGAGCCAATCTCTAGTACCTACCTAGCCTGGTTCAAAAGGAACTGGGCTTTTTACTCAGGTTCTGGAGTCTCTTGATATTGTTCCAGGTTCCATACTCAACTCTGCTAGCTGTCACACGGTGATTAAACTCAGTTACAACATGACGGCTAGAAACTGGACCTAGTGTGGAATACTGAGAACTACAGCAGTAATGAATTCTAAAGTTTCACATGTGTTTTATCTGTGTTAGCAGTGTTTATTTTGGCCACATAGTACAAATCATATAACTTTTTTTGTAAGTCAAAACAAAGAAATTGTAAATAGCAACAAAGCAGAGGCAGCAAATTTCTCAATCAATTGTGATTCTTCTTAACTTAACTCTCTCGGTTTTCCCCTCTCGTTTACAAAGACTCGCTGTAGAGTGATCCTGATAGCGTGATATTAATTGTAATGTTAGTGAAACAATGTGATACTGCCTAACTTTTCCTGTGCAGTGAACAAATCCCAACATTTGATATCTTTTAGAGTTTTGGGGGTTGCTGGTTTCTCAGTCTTGGTGATAAAAATAGGCATCTCATTATATTCTTCAGAGGAGACAGAAGTTTCACAAATGTGTCTCCTGGGTGTTAAGACACTATCCTAAATATTTAGATTTATGGAGTCTTTTAACTTCTACACCAATCTTATGAATTTCAATACACCAATAATTCTTACTTTATGTTTTTTTAAAAAAGGAAACTGTAGTTCACACAGAGAGGAAAATAAAACTTGCGAAAGCCCCAAAACAGGAGGGAAAGCCTTGATTTGAGCCAGCCACACTGTCTTGAGATATCTTGATGTTCCCTACTGCTCAAAATTTCTCAGGATTGTAGTCAGTGACATAAACGAGTATTTACATGTGCATATACACAGATATATTCTACACATGCCTCATGTGTATCATGTATTTAGCATAGGGTTTCATGCCTCATAATAAAATACAATAACAAATTTCATGCATCTGTGACAATAAAACCCACCAGTTAACATACCCATAATGACCATGCTGCACTGGAAATGGAAGGTTTATACACATTATTTCTTCTCATTTTCCTTCAACATTGAGTAATTTTAATCTGTTTGATTTGGGGGGGTAAGGGTATTAAATACTTATGGATAGTGAATAGCCTTACCATGGTTGTGTTTGTGTGTGGTTAAATGTAGTTCCTAGCTTGGAGGATTCAAAGAGACATATTTTCACCGCAGCCTGCCTTTTAAAGCTGCTTCTACTCAACTGGCCTGTGTTTCAGTGCCAGCCACTGGATAACCACTCAGCAGTGTTTCAGAGGACTGTACAAAGAGCAGAGTGAGGAGAAATTCAGGGACAAAATTTAATTTTGTTCCTTGCTACCTAGGGAAAAGATCGTAGGCTTATCTACCCACTCCCAAGAACCAAAAGAAGATATTTACCATATATGCGCATATATATGGTACTATAGATACTATAAATGTCCAAATTTTGCTGTAGGAATAGTCATGATAAGAAATACACGGGAAAAGAAATCAACATTATTTAGTAGAAAATAAATATGGTCCAAAATAATAGAGTTTCGATCATCATATGGCTAGTATTGCCCAGGCATGTCTCTTAAATTAGGACTTAAAAACTGTAACATGAATTCTCACATACCATTTTTATAGTAAAAATATAGATTTGGCAAAGAGACTTTGAATAAATATAAATGAAAGCACTATAGTAATATGACTTCTCTATCAAGATGACTGCTAATATATCGATATGTTTTCTTCCCATGCATCCGTGTGATTTGTAAAAATCTGAACACATTTTGTACATCAACACAGTCATCTCTGTTCAAAATTGTTATCTAATTATGAAGCAGGGGTTTATTTTTAGGAGGATGGAGATGATTTTTAGAAAAGCTGGCCACACAATAACATTTTAATTAGAGCTGAATTACTTTCAATGACCCAATTCTGATTGGTCTTTCAAAATCTCCAGCACTCAAAACAAATTGATTCGAAGATACTGGCTGGGTAGTAGAAGCATAGCCTGTGTTCGACAAAGTTTGCTGTCCTCCAAGCGGAGAGACAGCGTACACACAGTGACTTCCTGAGGGACCAGCACGGTTTACTGAGATGCTGCCTGCCCAAAGGCGCATTAAATTGTGTGAAAATCTATCGCTAGTCTTCAGCGGTTAATTCCAAAGAGTAATAATGCATGTGTTGTCTTATTTAAGCAACAAATCAGTGAACTGTCCTCAGCAGCCCACATCCATTTATTACTGATATCGCCCCCACCCCAAGCAGAGTGCATAATATCGACTAAATTACTGAAGAAATTACATGCAGTGCTCAACTGAAAAATCAAGACTAGGGGTAGCTCAGTGGGTCAAGTGCTTCCTGTGCCAACAAAGACCCGAGTTCAGATTGCCACCATGGACGTAAAAGCCTGGCAAGGTGACAGTAGAGCTAAGAGAGGTGGCATTGGAGGATCCTCAGCTCATCTGCCTTCCAATCTAACTACCTGGTGAGCACTGGGTTCAGTGACCCTAGCTCAGAAAATAACGTGGAGAGCAATAGACGAGGACACCCAGCATCAGCTCGCGGCCTTGACACGCACACAAGACGTCAGTATTGCTGAAGGTCTAAATACTTCACACAGGAAGGAAAGAAAAAGGGTGGGGGGAGGAAGATGCAGGCAAGGAGGGAGGAACGGAAGAAGTAAGAATGAATTTCTCTAGCCCCTCAATGAAAAACAAAATTGCTCAGAGATGAGCCGATTCATCCTTTTTAACTAAGCTGTGAATGAGGCGGAAGAAGTGAGGACAATGGACTTGGGGTGGGTGATCATCTGTGGATTATTTACCATGGTGCTTTCTTTTTTTATTCACTGAAGCCTTTTCACTGCCTTTAACAGTCCATACCATTCTCTAAGCTCATTTCTTCAACCAAAATTGTTTTGAATGAAGTCGTAACAGAAATATGAGGTCCAAAATAGCCATAAAGGCTTACTCATAGTCAGCAAATATTGATGTAAGTATGTCTGGGAGAAGTATACAACAATGGATAGAAAGTTAAAATGAAAAATATAGCTTTACATTAGAAAATATTGACACATTTCTATTAAAACTATAGATCTCCACATAAGTGTGGCATGTTATGACATTCAGATACAACATTCAAGTATCAGTTATAATAAAAAAAAATAAGAATAGCATGTTGTACAGCACTATGCCATTTAATTCTGATTGAAAATGATTTACTCTCACCAGAAAGCAGGCTGATTTGAGGGAAAAATACAAGAGAACTATTTGCCTTGGCTGCTCAAATTCAGAGATTAAAAAGACATGAAGGAAGAAGAAGAAGAGCCCTGCACTGATTAACATATCAATGTATTTCTCACAATTCCTCAGAGAAATATAATTATTAGATAGGTCGATAGATCAATAGGCCAAACAGTTGAGTAATCAATTACCATATAAGTAAATAGGCAGACAGGCAGGTAGTTAAAGAGGTTAATTGTAAAAATAAATAAATAGATGGCTCCAAGACCAAGCAGTTGGCAAGCTGGAAACCATGAAGATAGTATGGTATTACTCTATTTTGAAAAACAAAATGAGAAAATAATCGTGAGGGTCACATTCCTATTTCTGTCAGAATTGGTGCTTATAACCATTTCCTCCCACTGGACTTCTTTATCTTCAGCAAGTACCTAACTGATTACCATTCTTTGCCGGGCAAGGGGACCAAACCTTTCCTGGAGGCTACTAGTCGTTTGCTGTTCTGCCTGGATAGGGGTTGTGCTACTTCACTGACTAACCACAGCAAACGGTAGTACTAAGAGATCGCCTCTTCGGTTTCTCCAGTTTATGGTGCTAACCCACTTGACCCTTGGCAGCCAGGATCATTCACTGTAGTAGTGTAGTTCACTTCTTCACCTATTGACTCAGGCATGAGGCCAGCTAGCAGCCATAACTTACCCTTCTTTGGTCAACGCTGCGTCTTTTGGCACATTCTTTCTTTTATAGGTGAGACCTCTGGACCACCAAAGCATAAAGTTTGAAAGACATTAAGAAAAATAAATGCTGGTGAGTCACTAAAAGTAACACTGTGACTTTCATCCCAGTTTCATGATCCCGTGAACATTGATCCTGAATATGGGATCTGTAGATGCTGACTCAGTGCAAAGTATTAGCCACTAGCTACCATTATCATTGAGTCACCAAAAATCTCTTACATTCTTCTTTCAACCCACCTGCTCCAGGATTCCTCAAAAAAAAAAAAAAAAAAATGGTAAAGCCGTTGAATTCCACAAACAATGGATCCATTGTTACACTTTTTTTTTTCTCTAAAATTTTGGCTAGAAGCAATCTAGTCTGGAATACTGTTGTAGGTTGCTGTTCTGAATAGGTGTTAAAAGACTGAACAGGAGCAACTTGGGGAGAGCAAGGTTTACTTGGCTTTCATTTCCAGGTCACAATCCATTGTTAAAGAAAGACAGAGCAGGAACTCGAACAGGAATTGATGCAGAAGTCCCAGAGGAATGCTGCTTATGGACACCTTTCTGACTTGCTCTCTGGCTCATGCTCAGCATGCTTCCTTATACAGCCCACCTGCCTTGGGATCAGTCCACTGATACTTTGGGGAGAACCTATATGCAGGGGAGCAAATTCAATATCTGGAGCATCTGTTTCAATAGAGACAAAATGCTCTTTCTTTCCATGAGAAAGCAAATCAACTTAATCAAACTGCCATCAATTATCAGAAAATGATGCCGTGTTGGGGCTTCAGTATTTGTCTCTGCCGTGGAGAGATTAAACTCTTGCACTGTTGTGAATTGGAATGTGTCTTTATTTTCCGATGGTGTTAGGCCACCCCTGCGAAACGGTCATTCAACCCAAAGGAATCATGACCCACAGGTTGAGAACTACTGGCTTATAGCCTGACTTGTCTCGGTGAGTGGAAGTTCATATTCCTGAGACCAGCTAGAAGACCTTCACAGTCCCTTTTTCAATCTTCTAGGCAATGAGAGAATAACTGCAGAAGTTGGTGGGTTACTGGTGTTCACAAAATATATTACCCTGACCACTCAATTATTAAAACCTTCATCAGCTAAAATCATCCTTAGGTACACATTGATGGGAACAAAAAAAAATGTGGTTTTGTCTACTGAGGGAGATCTATGCATATACTTCTTCCCAAAATGTCCTTGTCAACAATGTCCTAATCATATTCCATCCGAATTCCTGATCATCTATCCCAGCATTTGTCTCCAGGTCGTGAATTGTTGTATAACCACATATCCTGCCATTATTTCTTCCAAGCAAAGTAAATCACCGGATGCACTGCTAAACTGTAAACTGTTCTACCCAATGGGATAGCTCCCTTCACAGCTCTCCTTAGGAAGTGCCCGGGAAAAGACTCGAGTGCTTTGATCGTTTCCTTGCAGGTGGTAGCAGAACCATCTGTGTGTGCATCGATCTGCACCTCGCCCCCTTCTGTCAGTCTAACGAAGGGAGCGCTCCCTGAGCACAGGGTGCAGGAGAAGTGGGGGAGGTGGAGAGGAGATCATGGCATGCAGGAACCTTCAGCTCACTCGCCTCCTCCTTTACTCCCTTGTGCTTTCCTCACCTAGTTTCATACGAAGTCCTTCCATTTTTAATGGAGTGCTGTTGTGTATGTTTAAGTGCCTGGCTTGATGGGAGACATACCATTCAGTTCACGGTGGGAAGCTTAGCTCACACAGCAACTTGGTGGCCTGTGGTCAAGTATCTGTCTCCACTAGGGCCTATGGAAAGCCAGAAGCTAATCTTCACAAGGAATTTGGATAGTTATTCGCAAAATGTGTCAAGCATTTGCTCCAAAAGTTTACGTGCACTATGGATCACATAAAGTGCCTACAAAACTCTCCAAACAGCATGCTTATCTGCTTCTAACGTCAAGAGCCATGGCATCTACCAGGCAATATGGCTCAGAGACAACAGCTTATCCTTTGCCTTAGAAGATATGGCTCAACATGTTCCATAGAAATTTATCCCACAATGTTTCACTGAATTTTTTAATGCATTTTATCAGATTTTTTTTTTTACACCTCTCATCATTCAATGTCTTACAATAAGTACAGAGTGGTCTCTACTTCTTGCTGTAGTGGGTCCCGTCAGCCCCAGGGATATTTTCCTTTTCTCAAGCAGGGGACACATACTTAGCACAGAAACTGCAATTGGTTAAGATTTTGATGATCACTGTCATTCTACCAAGCTCATTTTCTACACAGTCCAGTCAAGTTGGTTGGTGATTCGTCATGTGGGTACAATCTCTACTGTCTTTCTTGAATGCTTTGTTGGTTTTAGTTTAATATTGTCTTATGTACAGTCAATTCCAGTCACTTTTTTTGGCTTTTCCTATAATATTAGTCCTTGCTCCTCCAGTCAAGGAATAACAGTGGAGTTTCTTCTAAACACTAAGTAGGTCTCCTTTGATATTCTTTAGATGCCTATGTAATCATGAAATATGTTCAGAGACTATGAAATAGACCTGAGCCAAAAATCTAGCGATGGCCTGACCTCCATAAGCCTCTATTTTGGCTGGTGAACCAAAATGATATCTTTACGCAGCAGGAATTAGTGTCAGCTCAGTGGTCTCTGAAAGGTTTGATTTTTCACTGTAGTGTCTAGTAAATATCTACCATCTCTTTGGGAAAGACTGAAGAAAGATTACCAGTATAAATGTTTAATACTTTATGGAGGACTTCCTTCAGGAGCACTGACCTCCCATTCATTCAGGCAATTCTGAATACGTAAATGAGCTTAAGTCCTAGCGTTGATTAAAGAAATACAGTCTTCCACCTTCACAATTCACTGTTGGATTTTTTTTTCTCATTCAAATCAAGAAATTTATTTGGCTTTTTATCTGTATTACTTCTAGTAACACTATGACCAACTAGCCAGTAACGAGGATCATGGGTCAGATTTTCTAATTGCATCTCTGGCTTTTGCATCCTTTGTGGTAACAGTGTTCACATCAATACTGGTGGTAAGCACAGTCTTTGGACCAACCATCATGGAATCCAATCATGCACACTGTATTTAGGTTTTCTAATGCAGTCCTCACTGTAACATCTGGCCTACAGGAGCAGCCACCATAGAGCATGTTGAGGATCTTCTCATAAATTTGTGTTTCAATATATATACGTGCTATGCCAATTGTGGGCGAGTAGCCTTAAATGACAAACCTATTCTAATGTGACCATCTCTGAAGCCTTTGAATCTTAACTTCATGTTTAAACCAAGGAAGAAATGGTCTTTCTAACCTACTGTGAAACATATTTGCCCTATTTCAACCAATCAAACATTGAGATCCCCTTCTAGCTCGCTGAGCTGCATCCAATGTGAAGTGTGACTCTCTGCTTAGTAGGTCCAATCAATAATTTTAACCTAATCCAACAACTGATCCACTTCTTTCTACTACTATCCCGTTATCCCATAACCTACCTTCCATTCGCATAAAACTAGACTGGCTTTTTAATCTAAGTTAAAAGCTCAGTGGTGTTCAAAGTATAACACATCTCCTCACAGATCACATTTTGTAGCTCATTTTTAGGAGCTCAAAAATCCCAAGTTCAAATATAAGTCTAGAAATGTATTAGTTACTTTTCTGGTTGCCGTGTAAGAGATATACAACAAAAATAGCTAAAGGAAAGTAGGGCATATTGTGCTCAGGGCTTGAGAGTGTAGTTCACCTTGGTGAGGAAGACAATGCCAGCTTTAACCTTAATGGCAGAAGTGTACAGCAAATGGTCACACTGCATCTCCATCCGGGAAACAAAGAGAGTGATGAATGGTAGTGCTCACATCAATTTCTCCTTCTGTAAATGCTTTTTAAATTTTTTTTTGAGATTATAATATAATTGCATCATAACCTCATCTGAGACCACAGCCCAAGGGTGCCACCCATGTTCAAACCTCTCTGGAAAAAAAACTTCACAGACACATCCAAAGATCTGTCTCCTAAGTGACTCTGAATCCAATCAAGTTGACAGGAAAGACTGACTGTGACATGTAGCAGAGGAGTGGCAATGGGCAATGGTGATGAGGACACTTTGTCTTGCTTATACAGCAACAGTGTCCCTGAGAAATGCTGCATTAACCTCCTTAGAAGTGGACAGGCTGTTGTCAGTAACAAAAAAGGACTCATTATAATAGTGACTCTGTTTCCTTGGCCACATCAAGCTCCTCCCACATGTCAGCATTCCTCAAATGCCATTTCTTCCTGGTCAATGTCTATAAGTTATTAAACACTCTGTGATATTGGAAGTTCAATATGTTGTAATTCAGCTGGTAATAGGATGAAACTCTAGGTCTAATTTTCAGCGGTGGCAGTCATGTAACTGTAGCAGATGTGGGTTTCCTTCAGAGTACACAGGACAGAGGTTTTCGGACTATTTATGCTTCACTTAAGCATGAAATTTAATCCCTGAACTCATCCTTTTCTTTCCCCACTTTCCCCAGCAAAATGAACAACAATCAACCAATATTACCATATTCATTAATTTGCCAAAATGTCTCAACATATCATTTGTCCTGCCCAGATCCTTCCTTTGCATAAGTGGTTAATAAAAAGTATTCAGTAGTGATGTTTGGCATATCACTATTGCTGGAATAAATGACAGGGAAAATGGTACAGAAGAAAACCACTGGGCCATGGCTTTGGAATAAACTCGTAACATTTGTCTTTCTTTCTGTTTCCATATAAATGTGTGTGTGTGTGTGTGTGTGTGTGTGTGTGTGTGTGTGTGTGTGTGTGTGTATGTGTGTGTGTGTATGTGTCTGTGTCTACAGATATACTAGAATCTATATGAAATCTATCAAAAGTGTGCAATTTGATGACTTTTAGCATGTTCACAAGATTATTCAACTACTGACACAATTTATTCTCCTCTTTATTTCCTCCTATTTCCCTCCTCCAGCATTAGACTACACATTCATCTTTCACAGGATACCCATCTATTCTAGCACACTCTGAAAAAAATGATTCTTCACTCCTTGAATTTTCCTGACCCATATGCTCCCCTTCTTTAAAATTCAACCTTGTCTATGGGGCTTTATTTCCATAGTTTCATTCCATGTTTGTGTTTTATGTTTATACTTATAATAAAAGTAGACACTATTTTCATAGGTAAAATGTAGGAATGGTGTTGGTCTACATAATTTCTATGGTTTCTTTGAGCTCTGCCTCTACGACAAAACATGTTGAATCATAGTACACTATAAGCATTTCTTATATACTGAGACATGATATTGAGACAACCCATGCATCTCAGTATCATGCTTCCTGTTTCCTTTGGGGACTAAAATTCTCAACAACTGCTTTCTAAAGTAGAGAAGATAGTATGTTGCTTCTAGAACATAGCACATCCTGCTCTGTATCTTAACCATACATTACTAGAAATAAAATGTTGATACTCAATAGCCATCCTTTTAGAAAGCACAGAAAACAGGAGGCTCTCCACAGCATTTGCAGCAGGCACTTTAGAGTGGTGAATGAAGCTCTTTAAATAAGAGGAAAAATTTGAGTTGAATAACAAAACAGTGCTGAAGAGAAGGAGCAAGGTGAAAGGAAGGAACGAAAGTAATTATAAGAAAATCTATGGCTAAAGAAGCATTACAATTAGTCATAAAATTTATCTGAGTGCACCGCATTAAAGGTAAAAAAGAAAAGGAATAATTCTCTTACTGTAATTAGAAAAGATAAAGAAATTCATCAAGATGATTTAACCAGTTCAGAGCTCCACAACAATTTCTATTGTGTGCATTTAGTAGGATTTTGACTGAAATGAAAAACACAATCCTTGATTATCAGGAGTTTACACACTGGAAATGAATGTATTAGTTATAACCCTGTAAGGTTGTCAAGTGTCACTCTGTGGAGGTGATTCCTCCAGGACCTGGATATGGCCTGTGCTGTATTTATGTGACTCAGCTCAGGTTTAAAATAAGTAGAATAGGCAGACAATGTACGTCCTTGTCCCTCCTTCATTGTAGTCACAGAAATTAGACAGAACGTCTGGCATATTTGTACCTTTAGAATTGTGATCCCCATGTACACAAAACAGTTGGTGAAAGATCAGCTGTTCATGAAGCAGACTGGGCAAGAAGCCCAGGGTTCTGAGATGTTCTTAGAGCAGTGAGCCCTAGGAACACCTGTTCTGTGCTCTATACTGAACCATTTGTGAAGAGCTTGGTAATGCTATGGCTTCATCTGTAACAATAGAGTACCATTTATCGAGATAGTTTTTGCTACAAATCCTTTATTTTTTTATTCACTAAGAAAATATGGGGCTGTTATATAAATTGAGGAAGATGATAAAACTTTGGTCTAATCTTTATTACAAGGATTCAGAGGCTTTCCCAAATGTAGACTAGAGAAAGGCATTTGCTGAGAAAAACAGAAATATCTGACTTATCCAGTCACGTTCAGTCTCAAACTGAATCTTTCACATCAGAGACATGAGTTGGGTATTATATTCCTCCATTAATAAAAAAGGATGAATTCAGAGTTCAGAGAGGCCCGTGGTGTGCAACTGTATGCTGTTTCCATGGGATCAGATCGGAAGTTCAGCCTCAGCTTTTTCTAATTAAAAGACTCATGTTCTTTTAACTTCATAATGCTACTGTGTAGATATTGAGGTAGAATTTGGACAGTATGACTGTCCTTTCAAAAGACAAAGTAATTTGGTGTTGATAGTTTGTATAGTGCTTGAAGAGTTAGAAAAGGACGTGTAGCCAAATTCTAGAAGTTTAGCTTTCCAGTGACTCTCTCCTTTAAAGAGCTTACATCCTGAGAGAGGAAGAGGCGAGAAACAATTAATAAAAAAATGAACAAGCAGTATGCTCTCAGATAACAGGTGTTTTCAAAAGCAACAACTACTCTGAAGAGTTGGGTTATGTTAGAGAAGGTGCTATGTTCTATTTACAGAGCACATCTGTGAGGACTATCATTAATTGGTTAGGGTAAGTATCACAAAATGCTACAATAGGTAAGCACAAAATTCTAAGAGCTGTAACACCACACACACACACACACACACACACACACACACACACACACACACAGTTTAGTTTTGTTCACAATTCAGGAATAGATATGCCTACTTAACATGAGCTTGCCTTTTCTTGAATCACTGGAGTCCTTCATTTAATAATGAGAAGATGAGAGAGAATGATCCTAGATGGAACTTTTATCAGGCAGTCTTTGAAGTGACATTCTACATTTTCACTCACATTCCACTGGCTATAATATTCACTATATAGTAAAAGTGTCATTAAAAAGAAAGAACTCAGTAATGAGGTTTGGCAATGGTGCCTGAAAGAAATATTAGATTCTAGACAGTTCTATCCTATCAGGAGGGATTTATTTAGCACATATGATGAGTGGAGAGTTGTACAAAGCATAAGCAACACTATTTCCTTTAAAGAGCTTGCATCCTGAGAGAGAAAGGAACAGGAAATGGGCAATAAAGAAATGAACAAGCAATATCCTCTCGGCAATAGGTGTTTTCAAAAGCAACAACTGACCGAAGAGTTGGATTGTGGTAGAGAAGGTTCCAGGTACTAGTAAGATAGTTCTGTGAGAACTATCCTTTGAGGGGTGTCTTAATTACTTGTCCTTTTGACACTATAAGATACCCCTACAAAAGCAAATTAAAGGAGAAGGTGTTTTTTCTTTTGTTTTGATTTTTAATTCACAGCTCTAGGGTAAAGACCATAGGTTGGGAACTCCTATGTCAAGAGCTAAGGCAGCTAATCTCAGGAAACAGGGAATGTCAAATGCAGTGTAGGGCCAAATCCAGGGAATAGTGTTGCCCACATTTAAGATGGGTCTTCATACCTCAATTAACCTAACCAACATAATCACTGACAGTCATGCCTATAGGACAAATAATCCCTCATGGGCGCCCCTGGAGGCTTGCCTCCCAATTTATTTCAGATCCATGTCAAGTTGACAACTAACACTAATTACCACAAACAGAACATGACAGTCACCTATGGAAAGATTTGTAAAAACAATATTTTACCCAAGGACAACTCCTAGTCCAAAGGCACAAGAGTGAGGATGAGCTTGGTGTCAGAAAAGACAAGGAACTGACCAGAGTTCAGTGTGTCCTCTGCCCACAGAAGACGCAAGAGCGTCTAGGATGAACGGTGTGAGGGAGTGATGCGCGAAGGTTCAAGTGCGTCTTCATCCAGAAGTTCAATCAAAGGAAGGTGAGAACACCCGATGTCTTATTCCCGGGGCGGTGTGATTTGACAGTTTCTACTCTCGATCTTTCTGACACCTTCCACTCAATCCCAAAACACCACCAATACTCCCTTTTCTCAAATACCAGGGAAAGCTTTCTGTCGGTTCAGTTACCTCACTGCGGATATGTGACACCCTTATCTGGTGCATAATGTCCTAGAGAGCAGAGACATCTCATTTGTGTCTTCCTTGAAAACAAGCACAATTCCAAGAACACACTTAGCTCCTGGCTAACCACACAAACAAATGGGAAGTTCAAGAAGTTAGAGAATAAAAATAGTCAAAGAAATTGAGAACGTGGTGCCCATGTATTTATTCTCCAGCATGCTTCACATGCTTCACATGCTTCTCTGTCATCTGATCCCCACATCGGATGGGATTCATGGGAAGAGTATGGGGTCTACATCACTGTGAGAAGCCAAAGATTAGAGAATGGATCAAAGAGAGACGAAAACACCACTTCTGAGCACTGGGAAAGAAAGTGGAAGACCTGTCAAATCAGGGGTGGGGTGGGAGAGTCAATTTGGAATCAAGAAAGGAGTTGGTGAGACAGAGATTTGTTCTGAGTCAACTGATAAAAAGCAGAAGCAAGTGGGATTCCCAGTAGTCAAATCATTACAGGTTACGTTGTGTGATGCATCCAGAAAAGACGGCAGGAGTTCAGAGAGATCTAGTAAAAAAAAGAGGTCTGAGGCGAGAAGTGAGAATAGATACAGAGATGGCGAGAGGAAATGTAGACTTATGGGTAAAATGAGAATGAAATATTTACTAAATTTAAAGAGATAATATGAGGAATGGACAAGTAAATTATATGTAATAATACTCAAATAAATTAGGATGAGAATACTAGAAATAAGCCAACGAGGAAAAGCACTGACTGCCACCGCCATCTTCCATTTACTTAGTTAAAATATGAAACGGTGGCTGTTGCTGCTGAACTTCTCTGGTTCCTCACATGCAGAGCAAGGGGCGGGATTCTACTGCTTGGTCTCCTTGTGGATGGGGCCATTCAATTTGTCTATCCCAAGACTGTGACTTGCGACTGAATATTTGATTGTCAACACGGGACTCGTCGGGCTTCCGTTTTCTTCACCCTGGAACAGTCACTGCAATAGGTGGCTGCTTTGTCATCCTGGGACAAGGACTGACCAGATCTTGGCTCTATTAAGCCACTGTGACGTTAGGAGTGCTTGTGACCACGATAACATCTCACCTTAGCTGATAACTGAACATCGATGGAAAGGAAGGAAGGATAGGCGTAAGATGAGAATCACTCCTGCGATAGGAGACAGTGGAAAATTTGAAAAATCTCTAAAGATGGAGAAGCCATGAGGTTAGCAAGTGATAATGATCAACTTACAACACACTTCCTCATGCAGACTGTGCCGTGGAATGGAGCCTGGAGACTTCACTGCAGAGGTGCTGACCTGCGGATCTGTGCTCCACCCGCTGCAAAGCAGGGCAAGCTCTGTGCTTTAGAGGGGTGGTGGGCCCCTCAGATGGACCTCTGCCTCCTCCTCCTCCTCCTCCTCCTCCTCCTCCTCCTTCTCCTCCTCCGGGAAGGCTGGTGGGCCTCAGATGGACTACTGCCTCCTCATCCCCCTCTGTAGAGCTTACACAAACGAGTTTGACTTGCCTGAGGGTCAGATTTGGACAAAGGACAGCCCTTCCAGATCTCCAGTGACATAATGCCCGTGACACAGTAGAAAATAGAAACAAATGATCACAGCCCAAAGCAAAAGTAGGACAACAATTTGCCACCATGAAAGAACAAATGCTTGATTGGATTCTGACAAGAAGGGTGTATTTACAAAGATAAAACCTGGCTTACAAGGATGAAGCAGAAATTGATTTTCCATATGGGGCCCACCAATGTGGAGATTAGTAAAAAGAAAAGAGGACAAAAAAGGAGACGAGTCCCTTTTTTATTCCAACAATCTGCCATGTTCATGGCTCTCTCCCTGTGGAGAGTTATGAGAAGGGAGAAATGAGAAATGCAAAGGAAAGGGTCTCTTTTTAAGCTCTCTGCAAACTTGTAGAAACATAATTTTAAGTTTCTTATGTTTTTGGCCAGGTGTATTGGCACACATCTTTAATCCTAGGACTGGAGGCACAAAGGCAGGCAAATCTGTGAGTTCAAGACCATCCTCGTCTATGTAGGTAGTTCAAGGCCAACCAAAGCTCCATTATAATACCTTGTCTAAAACACAAAATTCTTTTTAGGTGTATTACTTAAAATTGTATTTGAGATCATTATTTCAGTAATTTAAGTAAAATTTTAAGTTTCTTTTGGGAATTTTTACAAGTATTTAATATGGCTTTTGGGAATTTCATACAGTATATTTTGACCATATTGCTGAAGGAACCACCTACATTAGTCAGAGGAAATAGAGAATTAAAGTTGGTATGACCAGGAAGTTTCCTCTCTGCTAGCTACATTCCAAGTACTAGAAGATGTTATGTAGGCTGCTATGGGGTGGAGGGGAAGTCTTAACTAGCTGAGAACCCTATGAACTGCAGTAATGACCATCAGGTCAACTCATGTCCATGGATACAACAGTGGGTACAAATGCTATGTGATAAAAAAAATAAAAGAAAAAAAAGCTGGGCGGTGGTGGCACACGCCTTTAATCCCAGCACTCGGGAGGCAGAGCCAGGCAGATCTCTGTGAGTTCGAGGCCAGCCTGGGCTACCAAGTGAGTCCCAGGAAAGGTGCAAAGCTACACAGAGAAACCTTGTCTCAAAAAACAACAACAACAAAAAAAATGCTATGTGATAACCAGCTGCTTTCTAATTAGATTTAAGTCTTGTCAAAAAACCATGGTTGGGGAGCACATAGTGAATCTACTATTATTTTGCTAAATGGACATAAAATCAAAACTTCCCTCTAAATTCATATCTCACTGTGAAGTTTAAATAGAAAATGTACTCACCAATGCTTATACCGAAAACTAATAATTATGTTCTCATGTTTCCTCATTTTTGAAAGAAGAGACACGAAGTAGTAAAAATAAATTCTCGTAGGAATTTTCTGTCACAAGAAGAGACATCTCACTGCCTCGGAAAAAGGCACTCCCAGGGTATATACTCAAGCTTTGACTGAGCTGCACCTAAATCACAGAAATGCAATGACCACACTGAGACAGAGTTTAAATCTGCCAAATCTGCCTTGCTTTATTCAGTGGCCATGCTTCCAGAGCTTCTGCTAGCTGTATTTAATAGAGAAAGATCTGCTTGAAAAGGCAAATGGATGGAGGGTGGGTCACACAGGTGACTGCCTGGTGAGTATCCTGGTGTCTCCAGAGCACAGGCTTTGCGTCAGCCCTCAACCAAGGCTCCTGTGTTTATAGCAACAGTTTACTTAAGAGCTGAGGTATAGGTTGTTTGTCTGGCCTTGGATTTTGGTGCTGCCAGTTGCTCTTGTGTGACTGTGAACAAATTCTGCCACGTTCTTACATCCCCAAAATTTTCATCCATGGGAAGAGAATATGGAGATGTTTTCTAAGGTTATTAGAAGCATAAGTAAGAACCATCAGCATTAACACAGTTTTGCAAACTCTCAAACATGCTTCTCTTTGCTTAGGTCTTTTCCCTTTTTCCTTGTGGTGCATGTAATTGAAGGCAGAGTCTTATACATGCTAGGTAAGCAGCTGTGCTGGCTGTTTTTTTATTAACGTGACACATGGAGCTATCTGGGAACTTAAGTCATAGAATTATGTCCATCAGATTGGCCTGTAGACATGTCTATAAGGAATTTTCTTGATTAATTATTGATGTGGAAGGATCTAGCCCCCTGTAGGCTGTACCATACCTGGGCAGGTACTTAGTTCTGGGGTAAAAAAAAAAAAGTTGAGTTTGGCATGCTTCCAGGAGCAAGCCAGGAAGCAACATGGCCCCATGGCCTCTGCTTCAGTCTTCAGTTCCTGTTTCCAGGTTACTGCCTTGAGTTCCTGGCCTGGTTCTCTTCACGAGGGACTGTAACCCCTTCTTCCCCAAGTTGCTTTGGGTCACGGTGCTGGTCACAGCAACAGAAACCAAACAAGAATAGCACCCTGCTGCTGAGCGGTGTCTCTGGCATCTGCCAGTCGACCTTTTCTATTCAAATTGGGTTCTGGGTTAGTGTTAATTCTTTTTTCATTCCTGGGACTGCAGGATGGTGTCCCTAGCTCATCACAGAAATGCTTCATACATCTCCAGTGCAAGTATTTAAGTAGGTCTTGAATCTTAGCACTTACTCCATCCACATGGGATGAAGGTGGAGAGGAACGAAAACATTCAAACCTATTGTTTGGAATTGTGAAAAGATGACTACTGTTTTGATTTATTTTTTATATTTTAAATGATGATGATTTAAAATATAAAAGTATTATGTAGACTGTTTAAAACAAGAAAAACCATACTCCTCTGAAATCTAGGGGAAATTATTTACTGTAGAAAAGAGCCTTTTAAATAAACAACTTTTAATATTAAACATAAGATTCATTTACTACTCAGATGGGCCTCGCAAATATCCTACCGTGTTGCTGAGTAAACTAAGGTTGAAAGGGCTACTAAATATCTCATATCACATACCCTCTTGTATGGCTGAAGATTATTGGGGGTAGGGAGTTCTTAGAAACCATTTGTCCCCAGAACCTAGGCTCCTTGCCGTCCCACTGAATTGCTTCTCAAATTGTCATAGTGTCTTAAGGCTGGTTGCTTATGACTTTGGGATTTTACAATCTTACCATTTTGTATTTCTACTTATAAACTGAAGCAAAGAAAAGTGAAATAACCTGCCCAAGGTTATACATGTCCATATTTTTCTCAACATAATAACCCACTCTAGTTGAAATTCACATCTAGGGTTTATACAGAATAATGAGGAAGTCATGACATTTTTTAATTGAAGGCCTGATAAAAGAATCATTTTGATCTTGAATTTTTATCTCATGTCCAGGAGTGAAAAGTAAAAAATGGTGTAAGCCGAAAGAGTCCTTATCTTTACCAAGGCTGCTTTTTTATGGAAGAAGGAAACCATCCCTTAGGCTGAAACTGTTTTAAATAGACTGTGGTCATTTACTTTGTGAAAAACATTTTTGAGGCTTTAAGAGAAAAGAGTGGCATGGCTGACCTGACTCACTGAACTTTAACTTACATCCAGTATGTGACTTCAAGAGCAGGGTGGTCCCCCCCTTAGTGTCATCTGTCCTGGAAAACCTTCCAGGCCACTTCCCTGCAGTTCCAGGGAGGGCTTAACAATACCGCGGCGTTTCAGCAGAATGGTTAATTTTATTTTTAACTGTCAAAGTTTTTACCGCTCCATCTTCCCAGTTGAAAGTGCATATATTATCAGAATGACCCAATTTCAAAGCCAGAAGTTGTTTTCCTTGAGATGATTATTAACTTTTTAGCCTTTTTATAAAGTCAAAAAAAAAAAAACCCAAGAAAATATCTGGATCACTTTCCTTAAAATTGCATAAGCCTGAGCACATTTTTTTTAATTGCATCTATTAGATAAAGGCTCCCTCCCTTCAACTACAAACAGCTGGTCCTACACCCTCACTGACTTTGTGTTCTTAGTTGACTTCCTAGCATCTCTAAAGCTCAGCTTCACTGCCTGTAAAATCAGAGATATAATAGAACCTACCCAGAGGACTGTTAGGAGCTGGATACCCAAAACTGCATATAGAATATCAAGGGAAGTCTTTGGTGCTCAGTACATTTCTAGTGCTGTGTTTGTAAATTTGGTATTTAATTATGATACATTTATCTATCCTCAAGGCTTGAGTTTCCACCTGGACACATGAGGGACATTTGACAACCTAACTCTCATATTCTTTTGAGTATTTATCCATCCATTAAACACATACTCACTGAGAATCTAAGAGGCAGGCATTACTCCAGGCATTGGAGTTACAGAAGTGAATGACAGATTAAAGTTATATAACCAAGTTTGCTTTCTATTAGAAAACAGAATAAATAAGTAGATCTGTATCTCAATAGAAAAAAAGTGATTAAGTGAAATATGATATGGAAACGGCACGTGGTATATCTGGACTTAACATGCAAGAGTTTTAAAGAAGTAGGTCATAAATAGACAATTTTAGATAGGATGACACAGGAAATATTTCCTAAGAAGTCAAAACTTTGGTGAAAATATGCAGGATTAAAAAGCAAATACGATGGCCCTCAGTTCTGTCCTGTACTGTGAATCTTTGGATAAGCACTAAACACACACCCTGTGTGCTTTGCATATCCTTTAATCCATGTGTCCAAACTTAATCCATCATCAACCACCCTCCAGACCTATTATATATGCGATGTTTTCTGTGCTCCCCTCCTGCCGTTCAGGCAAGCAATTCACTGTGACACAACTAAAGCCCGCCTTCTGCTCCCCTGCCACATATGCGTGTCTTTCTGCTGAGTCCATTCCCTGCAGGTTTTCCCTCCCTGGTCCCTTACCATCAGTCTTTATTTTTCTGTTGATACCACTGTAGTTGAGATGCATCTTTGTTTAACATGCATCTATTTTAACCCCTTCGCTGGTGGCTTGTCCCGGTTCTGAGCCCACCTCTATAGACATCAATGGGCTGTCAGCTCATAGTCTCAATATCTTCACTGATATTAAATAACTTGACTGAAACAGTGAGAGGTTGGGCAGTTTGAAATCATCTTAGTTTATGAAGCAACAATACCCAGTCTCTGCCTCTGACACACTCTAGTCAGATGGCCTTCTCCACTGAAGCAGGAAGGCCATAATAACAGCACAGAGATGGACTACACCTCTTTCTCAAAAAAAAAAAAAAAAATTTTTGGTTTGTTGCTATGGTTGTGCTGGGTCTATGTGCTCACAACAACCATGAGGGAGAGATAGACCATTTGCATGCTTCATCTCGATACAAAAGCTCCCCATACCTAAACAGAATCCAGCATTCTTGCCAAAGCAAGGAAGATAAGGAGAAAAGTGGCTTTTGAATGAACATCAGATAATTCCTGCCCAATCCTTTACCAAAAAAACAATTGCATATATATGAAAGCTCTTAGGAGAAACTTAGGTTTCCTTCAATTGGGTGTTTCTCACCCATTTGTGTTCCCGACTCTTTCATCTTCATGCCCTAGATCAGTTGATCTCAGTGTGCAGCCCAGGGACCAAGATACTGTTTGGCCTTTTCATTCTCATTCTCACACAAATGCACAGTGGAGTGTTCTGAAGGCTACTTGATATGTATTATTCAGCAGATTCAATGCAAAAGATGATATTAGAAACCAGTTATCTTCTATTAAGGCAAATATTAAAGGGATTTTCAAAAATGTACACATTGCCATTCTTTTCATTCAAGTTATTTTTAGAAACTGTATCCATTTTCATTAAAATACAGTATGTCAACACATACTGAAATAATACTGTGTCCAAATGAATTTAAATATTTAAAAATTCCAGTGCCTATTTTACTTTTACACTTGCTAAATATTGAAACATGTAATGTTTCTACTTAAATAGAAGCTCCTTGGGGTGTTCAACAGTTTTAGTATCCTAAAAGGGTCCTGTGAGCAGCCAGTTAGAGAAGTGCTGCTTCATCCTCAGTGTCTCTACCATCAATCACACTTCCTAAGTACTTACAATAAAGACCCAGGCTGGGTGAACCTTCAATTCATTGAATATCACTCTTCTAGGTTTCCCATGTTGTATAACAAATTATGTAACAATTGACCAATTTAAAAGTCAGAAGGTTGGTAGGTTGGTAGAGTATGAACACCAAGAAGTGAAATAAAAACACCCAAGAGTTTTTGATAGCAGTTGGCAACTTTCTGGTAGAAGAAGAATTTGGTGGTTCCACCTACGAATCAAATACTTACCATCAGACATGGCAAAGGGTCCCGTCTACAAATCAAATATTTAATAACCGTTATGACAAAGTACAATATAAAAAGAATATGAAAATTCATGCTAATAACTAAAACTTACATTTTTTTCTATTCATGATGACTAGTAAAAAAAATCACCACACTAATTCAAGAGTGCAAGAGTAGCAAAAGAAATGAGAAAAATCTTTCACAATAACTCCTCTTTACTTTTTGAACTAAAGATGTCACACATCCCTTTCCCAGTAGACTCAGAAATCACAAGTCAACAATACTTTATCGTTTCCAATATTGTAATATAAAAACTTCTTTTCCCCGTGTACTGTATAGCTGCTGTTCTAGGTTTGTTTGTTTGTTTTCCAGTGAGAAAATACTCTATCCAAAACAACTTGAGTAGGAAAGGGTTTTATTTCATCTTACATTTCTAAATGACAGTCCTCCATTACAGTAAGCCAGGGCAGGGATGCAGGGCAGGAACTTGAAGGCAGGAATCATGGAGGCTAGCTCCACCAACTTGTTTATCTGCCTTTCTTATACAGCCCAGACCCAGTTGCCTAGGGATGTTAGTGCCACAATGAATGGACTGGACCGGCCTACATCAATTAGCAGTCAGGAAAACACTCCACCGGCATGCTCATAGGCCAATCTGATGGAGGCAAGTTTTTGATTTGAGGTTCCTTCTTCCCAGGATTAGTTGACAACCAAGATTAGCTATCACAGTTACATATATTCACATTATCTTGCAGATGGAATCCCTCCAAGGATAGTACTCAGCTGATATATAGCCTAGCTTTATTTCATTGCACATAGCATGCTACTTATAATTGGCATTGGATGTATACTTTTAGATAAGTAAATGAATTGGATTATTCAATGTAACTTTGATTTCAATGATGAGTGCTTTAAAAAAAAAAGTATGTGGTATGGCCCTTAATATTCTCATCAAATGTTGCACAATTAAGACACACTGTCTTTACCATTCCAAAGCCTGTGCTTTCTCAGGCCATACTTACTAATTCCTCTCTTTTTTATTTCCTGCCTTGTCATGGACTGCCCTCCCTATAACAATGGGTTCTTCCTGACTTTTTCAAAAATCTTATTTAGGTTATTGTCATGGGTGAACTATCATACTTGAGAAGAAAAATTAGTGAGACAGGACAGCTGAAGCGTGTCTGGAGAATGAGCTCCATTTACATTTGAGGGTTTGGTTTTGGGTGGGTTTTTGTTTTGTTTTGTTTTGCTTTGGTGGGGGCTACACCCTTTTAATGGCTTGTGCATGTGGGCAGGCATTGTGTGGACAAATAATGCTTCACAGGACTTGTATTCAGTGTCCAGAAAAAGAAATAGAAAACGAGCAGAGGCCTTTGTAGATCTAAGCATTTTCTTCAGTTTTCCTCACGGGTCTCTCCACAATGCATAAGCTTTCACTTCCATATCTGTTTCAGGGGTCTTTTATAATGACAGAAATTGAGTCTTTGTTTCCAAAGAGCAGAATACAAAATGCATCGGTGTGCCATTTAAGAGAAACGATTTTGTCAGCCTTGTTTATGCACTCAAGATAATAGTGTTTTAAAGAAGGCCGGACCCAGCCTCTGCCTGTTTATTCAGTATAAACAGAAGCATCCCCTTTGACGTCGGAAGAGCAGGATGTGTGCTAATTTTGCCAAGTAAAAGCCACTGCACTTGCCCATATAAATCCCTGTCTAAAGCAAGCTCGGTGCCTCACAATAGTGTGGAAGTGCACGGAAGAGATAATGTGGCCATGTTCATCAAATATTAATGTGCACTGACACACAGTCATCTGTCACCGCGGCAGCGTCCCCGCACGGAGCCACCGGAGGGCTGCACCCGCCGTCACCTCTGCCTTGACGCCTCAGCATTTGCTTCTCCTCCCAAGCAAAGCCAAGCTCTCCGTCCCTCCCCTTCCCGCCAAGTCCGGCCACAGCCCCACTGGTGTCCTCGCGGTGGCCCATTTAGTCACAATAAAATATCTGTTGGGATAACGTGTGTTCAAGAGAGGAGTGACGTTTATTGTTTGGGGTTTACGATCCTGTGGGCTGAGCAAAAGCGAGAGCCAGCCAAAGCCTCGGTTCACAAGGCTTGTTTGTATTTATTTCTTTACCGATTGCTTACCAGCGTTTCAGCGACAAAGCCGCTATGTTTCCTCCATGCTTTATGTAAGAATGTGCGACTAGCCAAACGACAGTTCAACTGCAGTTTAAAAATAAATGTGTTGGTTAAATAGTTCAGCTGGGAGTGTGTTTTTCTCTTTGTGCTCAGCTACAAAAGCAGTTTGCAGTGACTGAGCCCCACATGCAGACATTGTACCTCCCTGTGGCATGTCATGGCCATTCGAGCCAGGACCCATCCCACATCCTGCCCCATTTCAGACTAACCGCCACACCTAGAGGAAGGAAGCATGAAGAAACTGTTTACATAATTCCAAATCTTCCAATTCAAAAAGATAGATGCCAAAATTCAGTGCCTTGCTTCCAGATAGAAGCTCCTCTCGCTGAGGTATAACTCTCTTCCCATCAGAAAAAAATAAAATGCCACTTCTGAATTTTATACCTTCTGATGATACGATGAAGCTTTTCTTGTTACATAGAAACACAGTCCCTGCTCCCTGCTCCTCACAGCTGTTGCCAAATTAAGGTTTCCCCAGTCCTTGAGTTTAAATTGGACAGTTTCCCATGTCTTCTGAGCATGTTCAAAAACAACTGAATTGTTAAAAAGCTTTTCTCAGTGCTGAACTTTTGCCTCCAATAAGGCCTCACCCAGCATGAACTTAGCCAGAAACCTTGCACTTGGTTGTAAGCGCGTCCCTCATCATCTCCTGATCAATAATTCAAAAGCTCAATAGAAATGCCTTAAATTGAAATTGAACATACCATTAAGAATCCTCGAAAGGTGGGCATCATTCATTCAAAACAGCCATCAGCACTCCAGAGTCACCAACACAGAGCCCGATATAGCTTGAAATCTGGATTTCTCACTGACTGCCAAGGCATTTCCTCCATATCAATTATTTAATCTTGAGTGAGTAAACTTCTGATCATCTCCCTTCGTCTGGGCATTTGTCTGTTTCTCATAGGCGAGGCAGTGGTATACTCATTCATTTCCTCTTTGTCCAGGCCCCTGCTTCTCATTAATCTTCTCCCAGCCATGCAGCCAGCTCTGGGCCCCATGGTTATAAGAAATTATCCATGCAGTGAACTTACTTTAGAAAACTCTGCTGCATAAAGATGTTGCAGAATTCTCCGAGTCCAGTCTCCTTCCACTGGTGGTCACTGATGGAGAAAGAGGTACAAACTGGAAAACGGTGTTGCAGAAGTCACTGCGTAAGAGGTAAGGAAAGCTGAGACTAGATTCAAAATTGAGTGATTAAGCAGGTAACAATCTTGCATCCATCCCCCTTAGCTCATAAAAACACAGGCATGAAGCCTCAACTACATATGCTGAGGTTACAATGGATATTCCAGTTTAATGAATTTAATATTGGAATATTTGTTTGAGCTACAAGTCTAAAATGCATGGATTCTGCTAAAAATAGATAATGATGGGTAAATAAATAGACTAGGTGTTCTAACTCAAATTTTGAGCATTATTTTACAGTAACTATCTTACAATTTTGTTCTGTAACTACCCATATTCTCTACCACAGCTCAGCAGTGCATGATATGGACAGAGAAAATTTCCCATTTAACTTGATAAGTTTCCCAGCTTCACTCTGAGGTTGTTTGTGAAAAGGCAAGAGCCCACCCTGTAAAACAAAGGAAGCACAGCACTGATGAACAGTACTGAACGTTTCACAGACTACAGTCTTATGTCATATTTAAACTGGGGTAATGTGCTGGCTTAGTACTGCTTCTGTTGACTTAATGCAGCTTGTAGTAAAAACAAAGAGCAGGAAGTAGCCATAAAATATAATCTACTCAGTATTTATCATAAATCAATTATGGAAAAACCCTATGTATGGGAAGTGCATTCAAAATCATTCCATGAATAAAGAAATATGGCAATATTTGCTTTAGCAGTGATAAGTATGTGCACCAGAGATTTGCAACTGTCACAAAATGTATCTGAGTTGATCAGGTTTTCACCCCAGTCCTTCTCTATGAATTGTTCTTTGTTCTTCCACAAAACTTCAAAGGGAAGACTTTATTGAGTGTTATTTTTTTTTCAATGTCCCTTTATTCACTTTGAATCTTGTGGTTATGCTTAATCAGTAGGAGTCATTCATTCACCCTTCTAGAGTCTAAAAATGTAGCATGTCCCAAATTCAGATACGCTAAGGCTCATACTCTAAGTACTTTATACTCATGGAATAGGGGTATAAAGTACTTAGAAGGAGCATCTCCCAGTTAAACATAATTACTAGCCACCATATCTAACAGAATTATTCTAATAACTAGAAAGGTATATAGGTAGATGATAGATACATAGTAGATAGGAGGTAGGTAGATGGATGATACATAGATGATAGATGATAGATGGATAGATAGATGATAGATGATAGATAGATAGATAGATAGATGATAGATAGATAGATAGATAGATAGATAGATAGATAGATAGATAGATAGATAGATAGATGATAGAAGGTAAATAGATGATAGATAGGAGATAGATGATAGATAGATAGATAGATAGATAGATAGATAGATAGATAGATAAGAAACTACCAATACCTGCAGATATTTTACTGGCCAATAAAACCAGATTTTAAAATGTAGCCCAAATTCTCTAATTTTTGACAGAAACAATGTCTGCTCACTCCTAGATTCACCCAATTTTGAAAAACGTAAAGACAAACCCAATCAGAAAGTTGTACATCTCTTACTAAAGGGTCACTTCTGCTTCAGAGGACACTGGAATGCTCTTGTCTTGGCCTTCCCATTATCACCTCATCTCTCTCCAAATGCAAACAGAAACACTTCTTAAAATACTACTAGGCAAGAGGTGCAAAGTACCTGGTGTTGACTTAGTTCCAACAAGGAAGGAAAAAAGGTTATTGTCAGAGAGGCAGGAAATATACAATCCTGGATTTGGACATCTTCACAGTAGTGGACTTTGGCATATTCAGGCGAGAAGAATGGTCATGTGAGATCAAAGCTTAGGTATTAGATATTAAAGGAAGAATTTGTTCTTGTACCTATTTCTGCTATAGACATGAAAATGTAATATGGACCATATTCAAGTAATGAGGAAGCCATATAAATCAAAATATATATGTTGATTAAGGCTAGGTGAAACAGAACTTACTCAAAAGTGAGTAAGCAACTAAACAGACCAAACCAAATACTTTCTGGCATTTTTTCTATTGTCCAAACTTAATAACATGTGTAGAGCCAACAGATCACTTCATGTAACTCTTTGGGTGACATATTCCATAGTATTTCTTCAATGTGATGAACAGCATTATTTTAAGTACTTAGTAGAGGCCCTAGAAAATAGTAGATATTGATAATGAAGATTATTATTTGCTAACTAGCAAAAATTTTTAATACTTTAAAAAACACAACTTTATGTGTAAGTATTTAAAAAAAAGAAGAAAGAAGAAAAAATATCTGTACAAAATCAGAAAGCAAGTAAACATGCCCGGTCTAAGATATAAATCTGAGAAGACATTACTTATCATAGAGATAGAGGAGGAAAAAACGCTAACAAATGTCTCAGTTCAGACACATCAACTACTCTCAGAAGGGCCCCATCCTAACAGAACCACTATGAACGTTACCAAATCAGAACTTTCTCTTGATAATATAGCTGGGAACTGATGAAACAGGATACAAAAGGACGGTGCCTCTTTATCTGGTGTTGATTCTGAAGTAGTTAGAGGCCATCAAAGTTGGTAGTCAGAACTTAGGCCTGTATATGAAACAAGACACAGGCATAAACTGGAGCTCTCAAGGGCAAAGTAGACCACACAAGGATAAAATGGAGCACACTTCTGTCTCCCATCACCAACGTGATATTCCAACTCAATGAGGAACATGACCTGCTTAAGTAATTCCCATTTCAATGGGATTGCATCCTTGCCTGGCTACTGCTGGCTCAGAGCCGCTGATGGGGAAAATCTACTGGAAACTAGAGATGCCTGAGCCAAGCTGCTTCTCTGTGACTACAGAGAGGCAGCAAGAGATTAACAATAACCACATGACCTGAGGCTACTTGTGGAACCCTCCATAAACTTGCTGATAGAATGGCTGTTGCTTTAGTTCCAGATAATTCATGAGTAGCCAGCACTGGTCCAGATCCATGATGGTGGGGGGATACCCAGCAGTCATAATCCAGTCTGTATATCTACAAATGAACAAAATGGAACCAGGTTATCGTTTCTTATTCTACAGTCCACATTCTGATGGAAATAAAATACTAACAATGAAATTTTGAAAGAATGAAGCTTTTATATGAAGGATGTAATTCCTTAGTTGGTAACATTTCAATTTCTGAAAACACCTGACCTCTTCACCTAAGTTTCAGATCCCTTAGGTTTGTATACCTTCACCTGCCAGCACTCTCTCTGTATTTGAAATCTCTCCCCAGCCTATTGGGGAAGAGCTTCAAAGTCACACACGAGCTGGCACCTCACCACTCAGAGGATGTCACCTGCACTCATGAATCTGACACTGACAAACTTCATCAACTTCATCTTTGTGTCCCCTGTCCATTTTAGCTCTAGCCTAGACATCTTCAGTAATGGTCTCCAGTAAGCCATGGTTCTTTCAATCTGGGGCACAAGAATACCCCAAGTTCTGTACCTAAAGGGATGTTCTGCAAGTCTTCTAAGCTGTCAGTTCTTGGCTGACGGCTTCCTAGATCTTAGCTGGTGCTCGTTATTTTGTCATCTGGCTCTAAACATTTTTTTTCTCAACATCAGTCAACATACCCACCCCCAAAGTATAGGCACTTTATAGTTTAATGTATGGAGTATGGAGTGTGTGTGTGTGTGTGTGTGTGTGTACCTCTTTATAGTTTAATATATGTTTATGTATGTATATGAGTATGGAATATATGTATATGCCCCTTTGGCTTTTGTTTGCCATATCTCCCAATTTATTAACTTGATTTAAAAGTTAATTTTTTTTTTTAGAAAGGAAAGGTAGAGCTTTAATCCCTGTTTATTTAGATACATGTCCTATACAGTAAAGACGCAGCTTGTTAAAAATAAATACATAAGGAAGATGGATTATAAATCATTTTATATGAGTGCTGTTTGTACTATGGCCATTTATCTGTATCATATTCTGGTTCACTTTTTTGTAGCTAGAGTTGTTTTGGTCCTGCCTGACCCACAGTCAAGACAAATCTCTCTCACCCACCAGTCCCACAGCCATTCAGACCCAACCAAGTAAATACACAGAGACTTACATTACTTATAAACTGTATGGCCGTGGCAGACTTCTTGTTATCTAGTTCTTCTATCTTAAATTAACCCATTTCTATTAATCTGTAAGTTGCTACATGGCTCGTGGATTGCCGGTACTTTACATCCCACTTTTTATGGTGGTGGCTGGCAGCATCTCTCCATCTCAGCCTTTCATTTCCCAGAATTCTCCTCTCTCCTTGTCCTGCCTATACTTTCTGCCTGGCTACTGGCCAATCAGTGTTTTATTTATTAACCAATCAGAGCAACACATTTAACATACAGAACATACCACAGTACTTTTCTTTCTTTTTTTTTTAAAAAAAAGGAAGGTTTTAACTTTTACATAGTAAAATTACATATAATAAAACAATTATCAAGCAAGAATTACAGTTACAATATCTAGTATATTTATAATAACTAGTCTATTTGTATTTGGCAAAATTAAAGAAGGTATTTTATCTATCTTATATTTGTGAGTCTAAGGTTTTATATCTAACTTATCTTTTATCATACCTAAGGAAAATTATAACTATCTACTCTTTAACTACATCAAAGACCCCAAAAGGATATAATACTACCTGAGAAATGGGAAAAGGATATATAAGCAACTTTCAGGAGTCTTGCAAGAGTAGACAGAGACAGCTGGCAGCCTGGACTGTCATCCAAAGTTCTCTTGTAAAGTTGGGGCATCTGACTTTAGCCCATAGGTCTAGAGACTCTCAGTTACTTTTTTTGTGTCCTGTAGAATGTCTAGCAGTTTCCTCGGTGTAATCTGAAGGACCATTTTGCCAAGCAAAGTTCAGTGGTCACCTTTTTATGGTTCTTGCATGTCCAGTCAATCAAGCAGTCCAGGGAAGAACAGTTTCTTGCCCAAATGGCTATTTTTGTCAAGAAGATAAACTCCATATAGAGTGTCTTTGATGCTCATCCTCCTCTTTGGAGTAAATCGGTATTGCCAGGAGCAGACATGTCTCACTGTCCAGAAAGTCTAAATTTTTAAAAATATTTTAAATGCCATATTTTGTAGGTCTTTGAAGTATATGAAGATTACCTACCTAATTGAATTATATCTATGTATACCTAGAAAACTTAACATGACAATAAGTTTGACTTTCATAGAAGACTAATTGTTTCATTACAATTTAAATGAGTTACATAAATATAATACTTCAAACGTGTATAGAAATATTCTATGTTTGCATATATATATATGCAGTGTAACAAAATTAACTTTAAATTTGTATCAATAAACTAAAATCCATAGCAATGTAAAACATTTTCAAACAAGTTGTTCCTCTTTAAAAGTAGGCTCATTAATCTACCCTTTTATCTTATCATATCTAAACTATCCCCTTTTTTTCTTTAGAAAGAGATTGTATTTATAATCAACCTGTTTTAAATAAAAATATTGGGGTTTTTTGTTTTGTTTTTTGTTTTTAGTTTTTTGGGTTTTGTTTTGTTTTGTTTTGTTTTGTTTTGTTTTGTCTTGTTTTGTCCCACACCAGAAAGCTCTTTTAACTTGGGACACAAGAATCTCTTAGTTTTTTTTTTTTTTTTTAGCAATATGTCTGGGTTTAGAGAAGGAGTGAGCCAATTCCATCTCCAAAGCCAGCTTGGTATATTTGGGAATTTGGGCGTAGCTTCTCTTACTACTTCCTGCTGGAGGGGGGTGCTGTATCTTATGGGGACACAAAGAAAATTTTAGGCCTATGGGGTAGTCCGTGAGGCTGTATTGTCTGAGCCAGTTGCCTTGAAACCATTCTGGATGTTGGATCATCTGGGCCATGGTGTCATTGGAGACCTTTTAGGGGGTCGTGGCTGGTCAAACCTGATGTATCTTAATCTGGAACAAATTCATAGCCTCTTGCTTTCTATGGAAACAAAAGCAGAGCCTTGTTTTCAAAGTAACATATTGTTACATCTAAATTTTGAAGTCAAGGTACCTTTAAAATATATATATTGGCTTAACTTAACAGCTTTTTTTTTTGGTTTTTTGTTTTTGTTTTTGTTTGTTTGTTTTTTGAGACAGGGTTTCACTGTGTAGTTTTGGTGCCTGTGCTGGATCTCTCTCTCTGTATACCAGGCTGACCTTGAACTCACAGAGATCCACCTGCCTCTGCCTCCTAAGTGCTGGGATTAAGGCCTGCACCACCACCACTTTTTATGATCAAATATTTTTTGTAGTTAAGAATCCCAAAGACACCACTGTGGAAATCAGTATGGCGGTTACTCAGAAAATTAAAAATCGAACTACCTCAAGACCCAGCCATCCCACTCTTGGGCATCTACCCAAGGAATGCTGATTTATACCATAAAGATACATGCTCAGCTATGTTCATAGCAGCACTATTTGTAATAGCCAGAACCTGGAAACAACCTAGATGCCCATCAACGGAAGAATGGATGGAAAAATGTGGTACATATACACAATGGAGTACTACTCAGCAGAGAAAAACAATGAAAGCATGAAATTTGCAGGCAAATGGATGGAACTAGAAAAAATCATCCTGAGTGAGGTAACCCAAACCCAGAAAGACAGTCATGGTATGTACTCACTCATAAGTGGATTCTAGATATAAAATAAAGAACAATCAGACCACAACCCATAGAACCATGGAGGCTATATATATATATATATATATATCATGGAGGTCCCTAGGACGACTGTGGCTTATAATAAATTTCGGTTTTACTCAATTATTGAAAAAAAATAGCCAAATGAATGGAAACACATGAACTATGAACCAAAGGCTGAGGGGCCCCCAGATGGATCAGGCCCTCTGAATAAATGAGACAGTTGATTGGCTTGATCAGTTTGGGAGGCAACTAGGCAGTGGGACCAAGTCCTGTGCTCATTGCATGAGTTGGCTGTTTGAAACCTGGAGCTTATGCAGGGACACTTGGCTCAGTCTGGGAGGAAGGGACTGGACCTGCCTGGACTGAGTCTAACAGGTAGATCGCAGTCCTCAGTGGAGGATTTGCCCTGGAGGAGGTGGGGATGGGGTGTGAGCTGGGGAAAGGGGAGGGGATGGGAGGGGGGAGAATAAGGGAACCTGTGGCTGATATGTAGAACTGAATGGTATTGTAAAATAAAATAAAATAAAAGAATCCCAAAGACAATACAATATAGATTTTTTGTGTAATATCCATCTTTACATGGCTTATTTTTTATATTACTTTTATTGTCCTTTTAAAGACTTTATTTCTTTAAACTATATATTTGTTTATATAACTATATATATATTTTTTTTAAGCCTATGTACATTTTTATACACATTGTAAGCTATTTTAACTGAATCTGTCTTATTGTGAACCTATTGTTTTAAACTGCAGCATTTGTAAGACCAAAACGGCCGCTGTGGCTGCTGGCTCATGGCTCCGCCCACCTCAGTTTCCCAACATGGCAGTGGTACGTTTACCATCAGCTTTTGGGAGCCATTAACTCTCAGAAACAGTGGGTCTATGCTTCTATCAATGCAGCGTGTAGCCCAGAAACCTTTTTTTTTTTTTTTAAACTAGTAAAAACTCTATATAACACACAGTATAGTGGGCATATTGCAGACAGCTCTGTATAATATAGGGTAGGTCAACTCCGCAGGCACGCCATGAACCCGCCATAGAGTAGCTCAAATCCACAGGCTGCCACTAACTTGAGAGAGACAACTAGGAAGCTGTTTTTAGTTTTGTTTTAGAATCTTTTTTGTCAGGTTTTAGGTGGAAACTCTAGCCCCACACTGGGCGCCACTTGTAGCTAGAGTTTTAGAGTTTTTCTGGTCCTGCCTTGCCCACAGTCAGGACAAATCTCTCTTACCTGCAAGTCCCACAGCCATTCAGACCCAACCAAGTAAACACAGAGACTTACATTGCTTACAAACTGTATGGCCGTGGCAGGCTTCTTGTTATCTAGTTCTTCTATCTTAAATTAACCCATTTCTATTAATCTATAAGTTGCTACATGGCTCATGGCTTACTGGTACTTTACATCTCGCTTTTCATGGCAGCAGCTGGCAGCATCTCTCTGCCTCAGCCTTTCACTTCTCAGAATTCTCCTCTCTCCTTGTCCCGCCTATACTTTCTGCCTTGCTACTGGCCAATCAGTGTTTTATTTATTAACCAATCAGAGCAACACATTTAACATACAGAACATACCACAGTACTTTTTTTTGGGGGGGGGGTGGTCAAAGGTTCCTGTGTAGACATGGTTGTCTCCCTGGTACAGACAGTGATGATTATTCACTGATGGTAAACAAACTACAAACCCTGTATCATTTGCTACACAGTAAGCTTTATATATATATACATTACTGAAACATTTACAGACCTCCAGACAAACTGCCTCAGCTGGGCCACCAGAAGCCTCACACCCCTGTGCTGTCATTCTCCAGGAGTTAAGGGCTCTGGAGGATGAAGAAGGGCTCTTCCTCCATAAACAGCCCCCTTTGGGAAAAAACTCAGACTCTATCACTCAATCCTCTGCAGAATGCTGGAAAATACTGCTGGGGGAAAAGGCTTCTCTGCTTTATTTGCTGACTGATCGACTGCAGAAGCAAGGGTGTGTGGTACCTTGTCTAAGACTATGGAGTCTGCCCTGAGATGCCACTTGGTTTCCTGTTTTCACCTTTGGCTTTTCCTAGATGCCCTCGGCTTTATTTTTCAAATTCTATTTTTTCCTGCATTAATCTGTGCCTTCTTTAAAGGAGCAGAGAGTTCTGGAACCTTCTGTAATTCTTGCCTTTCTTTGATACCAGGCTTCAGCCTGCTTTTTCTATGAGCTGTGAGGTCAGGACTCCCTGGAATATGGCTGGTAGATAGAGCGCGGTTGTTCTATCCCAGAATAGCATCCATGTGGGCACATTAAAAGAAAAAGAATGCCTGAAGAGACTGTTTCTCTTTAAAGAAAATGCATCCTTAAGCTTTTAAAAATGCCTAATGTTTAGAAAAATTGTTTTCTACATAAAGTATAGTTGAGTGTTATACATTTGAGAGGTCACTTTAAAATGGAACTAAAGTTATAAGATAAAGCAAGACATTTATTTTGCCCTTAAAGCATTGGCATGCGTTTAATATGCTGTTGAGAGCAGAGGGATGGCTGCAAGTCAAATGAAGGTCACATTATAATTGATACTTTGAATTGTTAAGGAGAAGCAAAGGTGAAGTGGGATGCTTTTATTATTATTTTTTGTTGAAACCTTATTAAAAACTCTTAATGGAATGCAAACTAGAGGCCATCTTCAAGGTCTCCAGTTAAATTAGATATGCAGCCATTAATAGTATCACTTACTTGTCGAAAATGACTCTCCCAACACAGACAGGGGCTAATGTATTTCCTCATTTCTTCATGTTCTTTATTATATTTCAAAAAACCCGAGGAGCATAAGTCTGGCCATCGTATTCTTTTTCCTGACTTCTTCAAAATAAATTTCTTGCAATTTATATTCAAAAACATAAACTGTCAAGCAATAGCATTTTACTTCAGTGCTTCTCAGTTGTGTTTAAGCACCTAGACGCCTGAAAACTATAATAACTATTAAAAATGTATGTGGCTGAGTGGTGGTGGCGCACGCCTTTAATCCCAGCACTCGGGAGGCAGAGCCAGGCGAATCTCTGTGAGTTCGAGGCCAGCCTGGGCTACCAAGTGAGTCCCAGGAAAGGCGCAAAGCTACACAGAGAAACCCTGTCTCGAAAAACCAAAAAAAAAAAAAAAAAAAAAAATGTATGTGAAAGAAATTAAATTAAAAGGACTGGGAGGAAATATGGCTTCAGAAATAGGATTGCTCACACATTCATCTAGGAATTGCCCTGCACAAGGTTTGTCTTGTAGGGTGTATGCTCTTAGTTCATTCATTAAGTCTTCTTTCTTAGTACATGTCAGTAGACAAACTGAAGAAATGACAGAGAAGAAAAGCTGAAACTTCAGGGGAAAACTGTGTTTTTCCTAACTTGTTTTTAATCAGAGTTTAGAAAAATCTGTTATTATTTTATTTTTAGCAACAGAACATCTTGGTTAAGCTCCTGACAGAATACTTTCCTAGAAGCATAATGTGAAACCTACTATTTCAGTGTGTAACGGCTCAGACACACTTCCAAAAGAAACACTTTCTCTGTAAGAGCAATGAAAAATAGTATAATTACCACAAATCTTTTTCATGGTACAGAATGCAGAGGCCTTTAAAATAATTCTCATTATGCAAAACCAGTTCTCTGTGTGGTGTTCTGATCATCTGAGAGGGTGTACACCGTCTCCTATTATTTAATTTACCTATTTGCCCTCTTGAATCACCACCCAGCAACTTTGTGGTACCGTATTTTCTCAGTAAGAAAAATGTACACACTTTAATATAGATGCACCATCATGAAAAACCAATGAGAGGCACAAAGACCCTGAGGCAGACACAAACAAAGCCAACATTTTAAAATGTGATGTCTGGTGCATGGTATGATCATCATTGCAGAGGAAGGAAGCAATTCAGAAAACAAATTTTCAAAGCTATTTTTATGCCGACATTCATTATTTTTTCTAAATGTGCACCCATTATGGTAGAGATAGCTTTTCCTTCCTTAAACTCAGAATTAAGTCAAAGTTAATTTCCTGCTATGCAGTATGTTTTTTGTGTTAGTTAAATTGTTTAGCCAAAACCAAATGAGAATGTGTGTGTGAGGGCACTGTGGGCTGGGGACACACACTCTCTTTCGCTTATTTAAGCGTGGTAGGCCTGATAGAATCAACGGTGATCAGCTGGAATGAGTAAACAATTTATTAACAGCTTACATGTTTATCAATTCCAAAAGTAAACATTTTAGAAGTGACATTACATACCTTGACAGTTTCTCTTTCTCTAAAGTCAAACACTTGCCATATGATGATTAATAGACAGGGAACACACTCGGTAATATTTGGGGACAGTATGCATTATGATCATCTAATGATAAGTAGCAAAATATTCAGTGAATATTTACTTACTTTGGTTTCATTCATTTTGTTTATATTAGAAATTCAAGAGATACAAAACCATTTCAAAGAAGATTTTGCTTTGCCTTCTAAGAATTACACTGGATAGTGTTTTTGTGAACAACAATGTTAGGCAATAACACCGATAACATTGTATCAATTGGTTATATACATACCATGAAATAATTAAAAGCTTATATACTGGCTACTTCATAAAAGTTATGAAGCTACCTAGGAAAAAGCACGGTCTGTGTAAACTCATGGACAACCCTGCTTCTAACAGTCTATGCACTGGTTTCACATTCTTCTCTTTGAACTGCTTAAATACAGTTTCTAGCTGTGAGTGTGCTGGCTCAAGGCTTTACTTATATATTATTGAGAGATTTCGGGGAGCTCTACGGATGAAGGAAAGAAGGGGGAAACCAAGTCTAACACCATTTCTAGCTAATTTTCAGCTAGTACTGCCCAGCAACAGGATACCAGCTTAATAAGACAAAGTCAATCAGTCCCCCTTTAAACAACAATAATTGAGGATAAAAAAGAACCAGAGGGGGTAAAACAAGTACACCAGATTAAACGCTCACAGATGACAGTGGATAAAGAAAAACGTTTGCAAGACAAGCGAGAGAGGAAGGAGTCAGGAAACGGCTATTTATGGTGTCTTAATCTGTAAAGATAAAAAGAAACAGTATGATAGGGATAAACTCAATGCAAAGGGAAAATGTTGATCCACATTAACTTTTCGCTGAGTAAAAATTCTGACGTGGTTATGTAACATATCCCCCATTGGCTATCTTGGATGATTTTGCCAATTAGAAAGTGTTTGTGTTTATTTGTCTAAGAATAAAAGTCTGAGTCTCAGAGAAACTGGAACTAATTGAACGAGGCTTGCACTTTTACAGACTTTGATAGCGCTTACCCTCCCCGGAATCAAATGATTCTGCTCCCACCTGTGCCTTGCTTTCAGTAAACAAACTCGCCTGTCTGCAATCAGCTGGACTCTTGGGTAGCTGTGGAGGAAGTGAGAGGAGAGAGGGGGCCTCTGGGCTCAAGCTTGAGAGAGGAAGGACCGTGTGGCTGTTGACCTTCTTCCCTTGATCTGGTCTCAGTCCTTGCCATCCACACCACTGCTCCCGACTGAGGGCATTTCCTACACAGAAGGAAGTCTCCTCCTGCTGCTTTCTGATTCATTCTTCAACACCTTGTGCACCTCCAGAGTGAAGTTCTAAATCCCGCCTCCTGACCTGGCTCCACCCACTCCTGCCCCCTCCGCCCAACCTTCTCCCAGGTTCACCAGAACCTGCACTTCCACTCACCCATGGCTCCGTGGTAAAGACCTCCGTGCTCAGGCATTAGCTTACCGCACTAGCTGGATGATATGTCAGACTTTGGTGTCCAACTAAGACCTATTCAGTTTGCATTTACTCCTACAGGGAGCCTTGATAGTCTACCGAACAAAGCCTTGTAATTGCCTTTCAGTGGGAACACTGTATCTTTTCTCTCTTCCCACTAACTGTAGGGCGGTGTCTTACTCACCTTTATATCAAAAAAGTGATACCATATATTAGATCTTAGGCAAATGTCTGAGTGAATTGAAACACAAAAATTATATCTTTGTAATGTTCCTTTGATACTTTTCTAACATGCTTCTTCATTTCCGAATTCACAACCTACAAGAAAAGCCAATTTTCCTTGTATTTCTCACTATAATGGAAGTAAGCCATCTTTGGGGCTCTGGTTCTCATTCAGTGCCTGATGGAGAGAAAGGCTGGTTTTCTCTGGCCTTCTAGTAAGTACTTACTAAAAGCACATGTGTGCAAGTGTGAAAGACCATGAGAGAGGTCCTGGGTTCCTATCTCCAGTGGGGTTTGCTAGGACCAGGAATAAGTAATACTGTTTCACAGTTCAGGTTTCTATTGATGAAGTGTAGGACTAAATGGTATTAGTTATCTGAGTGTGTTATGCAGATAGTGAAGACAGCCATGATTAAACTGCAGTGTACAAAAAAGGTCCTAATGTAAATGACCCTTGACCAACCTAATTAATTATGAGCTGTTAATGAACAAAGGCAGACATTTATTTATCAGTTACTATGACTTTACTAACCAGTGAGAATCTATGCAGCTTCCTGTGTCCTTATAATGTGGTGGTATTGTGTTCCCCAAAATATTGTGCACGCTAATAAACTTATCTGGAGTCAGAGAAGAGAACAGCCACAATTTTAAACGTAGAGGATAGGCTGTTGCTGGAGGGCTTCTCTCCAGGTTCCCCAAGCCCCGCAGTCCCACAATCCACTTATAAAATAATCACTCAGACGCTTATATCACTTATAAACTGTATGGCCGTGGCAGGCTTCTTGCTAACTGTTCTTTTATCTTAAATTAACCCATTTCTATAAATCTATACCTTGCCACATGGCTGGTGGTTTACCAGAGTCTACATGTTGCTTCTCCTGGCGGTGGCTGCAGTGTCCCTCTTCCAGCCTTCCGCTTCCCAGAATTCTCCTCTCTCCTTGTCCCACCTACCTCCTGCCTGGTCATTGGCCATCAGTGTTTTATTTATATAGAACAATATCCACAGCACTTCCCCTTTTTTCTTTTTTTTAAAAAGGAAGGTTTTAACTTTAACATGGTAAAATTACATATAACAAAACAATTACCGAGCAAGAATTATAGTTACAATATTAAAGAAGATGTCCTATCTATCTTATATTTGTGAGTTTAAGGTTTTATATCTAACTTATCTTTTATCATAACTGAGGAAATTACAACTATCTAGTTTTCAACCACATCAAAGACCTGAGAAGGAACATAATGGTACCTGAGAAATGGTAGACGGATGCAAGCAACTTCGGGAATCTTGCAAGAGTAGACCAAGACAGCTGGCAGCCTGGACAGTCACCTGATGTTTCTCAGCATTGTTGGTGCATTCAAATTGGCTACAGGCCTAGAGTATCTGACAGACCATTTTCAGAAGCAGGAATTCTGAGAGACCATCTTACCCTGTCTTGGCAGAGTACAGTGGTCGCTTTCCTTGTGTCCCGCTTGTCCAGAAAGGACAGCATTGCATTTGTACTGTCAGCCGTCAAGGCAAGGGCAGTTCTTTGCCCAGTAGGCCATTTTGTGCCAAAAAGACAAACTTCCAAATGGAAATGTCTTAGAAGCCCAACATTCTCTCGGGATCAATTGGTGCAGCCAGGAGCAATTGTGTCTCACATCAACAGAATTTTAAGTTATTTAAATGCCATATTCTCTAGGTCTATGAAGTGTTTGAAGATTACCTATCTATCTGAAATATATCTATGTATACCTAGAAGACCTAACTAACATGGCTACAAATATGATTATCATAGATGACTGATTATTAATCTATTTTTAATCATCCATTACAATTTTAAATGAGTTAAACATAATACCTCAAACAAGAATAGAAATATATATATACAGTATAACAAAATTAACTTTAAGTTTGTATTAATAAACTAAAATTTTTACCAATGTAAAACATTTTAAACAAGTTGTTCTTTAAAAGTAGGTTCATTAATCTACCCTTTTATCTTATCATCTCCATATCCTGCTATATATCTATATTATATCCCCTTTTCTTTTTTAGAAAGAGATCACATTTATAATCAACCTGTTTTAAATAAAAATATTGGTTTCTCTCTGTCCCACACCAGAGGGCTCTTCTGATTTGGGACACAAGAATCTCTTAACCATTTTTTTTTTAAAGCAATATGTCTGGGTTTAGAGGGGGAGTGAGCCAATTCCACCTCTAAAGCCAGCTTGGTATATTTGGGAATTTGGGCGTAGCATGTCTTACTACTTCCTGCTGGAGGGGGGCGCTGTATCTTATGGGGATGCAAAGAAAATTTTAGACCTATGGGGTAGTCCGTGAGGCTGTATTGTGTGAACCAGTTGCCTTGAAACCGATCTGGATGTTGGATCATCTGGGCCATGGTGCCATCGGAGTCCTTTCAGGGGTCTTGGCTGGTGAAACCTGATGTATCTTAATCTGGAACAAGTCCACAGCCTCTGGCTTTCTGTGGAAACAAAAGCAGAACCTCTTTTCCAAAGTAACATATCCTTAAATCCAAATTTTGAAGTCAAGTTACCTTTAAAATATACATATTGGTTTAATTCAACATCTTTTTTGATCAAATGTTTTTTTGCAGTTAAAAATCCCAAAGACAACACAATCCAGATTGTCTGTGTAATATTCATCTTTACGTGTCTTTTTACATTAATTTTTTGTCTCTTTAAGCCTACGTATATTTTACACACATTGTAAACGATGTTATCTGAATCAGTCTTTTTGTGAGCCTATTGCTTTAAACTGCATCCTTCTAAGCCTGAAACAGCGCTGTGGCTGCTGGCTCCGCCCACTTCAGCTTCCCAACATGGCAGTGGTACGTTTTCCGCCAGCTCTGGGAGTCATCAAGTCTCAGAAATAGTGGGTCTAAGCTTTTATCAAAGCAGCATGTAGCCCAGAAACCTTTTTTTTAAAAAAAATACTAGTGAAGACTAAATCTACTACACAGCATAATGTGCCTCTGGCAGACCCCTCATTCCCGCCATACTGCCGGTCAAACGCACCCGCCAGGAACCCGCCAGTGTTCAAACCTGCGTTTTACGGCGTCTAGCTGCTCATATGAGACAAGAAGCAGGAACCTGGTTTTGGCTCTGTTTAGAATTGGTTATTAAATATTCTCAGGTTTAAGGTGGAAACTCGAGCCGTTGGGCGCCATTTGTTGCTGGAGGGCTTCTCTCCAGGTTCCCCAAGCCCCGCAGTCCCACAATCCACTTATAAAATAATCACTCAGACGCTTATATCACTTATAAACTGTATGGCCGTGGCAGGCTTCTTGCTAACTGTTCTTTTATCTTAAATTAACCCATTTCTATAAATCTATACCTTGCCACATGGCTGGTGGTTTACCAGAGTCTACATGTTGCTTCTCCTGGCGGTGGCTGCAGTGTCCCTCTTCCAGCCTTCCGCTTCCCAGAATTCTCCTCTCTCCTTGTCCCACCTACCTCCTGCCTGGTCATTGGCCATCAGTGTTTTATTTATATAGAACAATATCCACAGCAATAGGCAGTGGTAGCACACGCCTTTAATCCTAGCATTCCAGAGGCAGAAATCTGTCTGGATCTCTGTGAGTTCAAGGCCACACTGGAAACAGCTTAAACTCGAGCCTTTAATCCCAGGGAGTGATGGCAGAAAGCAGAAAGATATATAAGGCGTGAGGACCAGAAACTAGAAGCATTTGGCTGGTTAAGCATTTAGGCTTTGAGCAGCACAGTTCAGCTGAGATTCATTCTGGATGAGGACACAGAGGCTTCCAGTCTGAGGAAACAGGATCAGCTAAGGAACTGGCAAGGTGAGGTAGCTGTGGCTTGTTCTGCTTCTCCGATCTTCCAGCATTCACCCCAATAACTGGCCTCAGGTTTGATTTTTATTAGCAAGAACTTCTAACATTCGTGCTACATCATATTTATTGTTTATTTCGAAAAAATTTAACAGAAGCTAATCTGTAAGATTCTGTCATTTCTGGTCCATGCATAAGTTCTCTATTTAGTTCCCTTTTTTCTTCTTTGTTATTATAGCATATTGATTTTATATATATACATATATTAATGGGACTCATTAAGCATTTTGATTGTATTCAGCCAAATTGTCCTCTCTTGTTCCTTTCCCACTTTTACTGACCCAATTCCTCTTTACAAATTGCACTCCTTCCACTACCGTGTGTTAAGCAAGGGAGCTGGGGGGGGGGGTGGGCACGCGCAGGGATTGTGCAACCCCGTGAGTTTCCTGAGAAAGCTTACAGGAGTGTGAGTATGAGATTGTTTGTAGAAACACAAACAGATTGTCACTATCAAATGTGTCTTCTACCCAACAACCATCCGCTGCCAATATGGATATTGTAAATGCCTGGTAAATCCCACCCCCTCCATGACTGAGTGTTGATAGGCCCAATCATATTAATCACTGCACCTCTGAGTTCCTGAGGGCAACAGCCAAGTCAGGACCTGGTAACAGCACTCCACTACATTCTACCCCACCCAGCTCATCAATTCTTTCTGCCTCTTTTCTACAGTGTGTCCTGAACTTCAGCTGGGGTTCTGTAGATGTCCTATATATGGTTGAGCATTCACCAGTCACTCATTTTCAGCATTTTTATGAATCAGGAGCCTTTGCCATTACTACTACCCACTGCAAAATAAAACTTCTCTGACCAAAACTGCCAACAGTAATAATCTATAGGGATAAACATAAATATTTGGAAGGCAATTTGATAGGCACATCATGTTTTTTGGGTTTTTTTTTTTTTTAGCAAAACAAACAACAAATGAAAACAGCTATATTTTCATACTAGAGTCTACGACCTCCTTAGCCATGAATCTCTACTAAAGAGTAAGCCTTAATTCCAACCAGAAAGTGATTGGTTACTCCCGTAATACTCGCTACTGTTGTATTCGTGAGCACATCTTGCCTGCTGGTCAGTGACATAGCACACAGGGTCCACATCTATTAAAACTGTTGACGACACTTCTCACCCAGCAGCAGCATAGCACATTCTGCTGTGAGGGTTAGATTACATGGAGGGAGCTTCCATCCCGGCTCCACCTTGATGTTTCTGTTTTCTGACCAGAATTTGTTACGTCTTCAGCATTAGGGTCTTAACTCAATTCTGGAAGGCAACAAACCACACTAGCAATTGATGTTGTTGTTTTAGGGCCTTGGGGACCTGCCTAACCAAACAATTTCTTTCTTGTGGTAATGTCTCTACCCTCCAAATGTGATAACATCATCATCCTCTATTTAAAGCAATCTTTAGAACTTATAGAATATAAAGTGAGTACCTTTCTGTAAGACTTGTATGCACATATATCAGTTCATCTCTGTGCAGAACCTTTATTTGTGCTAAATATCTCCTGTGAAACATTCCATTAACTATTACTGTAAACCTACACTTCAGTTAGCTTAGGTTGACACTGTGATTGCTTGAACTATGGCAATGTTTTACAATATAGTGAGATGACACCAACATTTTGTGATGCTGGCCCTGTTGTTCAGTGAAAAGCAGATGGGCCTTCATTGATTAAGCAACCTCAGCTCTGACTCCACCACCTTGAATATACCAAGTACAATAGCGTGTGCCTTCTGCTAGCTAGGAGCCTGCCTCTAAATGTCACTTTTGTTACTGAAATGGTTTGAGATGTTTAAATACTGAACATCATTGTTTCCTATACATACATTCTGTAAAACAACATTGCTGTGTTTGTATTTAGTAGGGATTATTTAAATATGAGTCCTTCAAACTGCATTATATTCAACAGGCTTGGGTTTACAGATATTTAAAACCATTATAAAAACTGTGACCAGTCTTCAGACTTTAAAAAGTATAGTATAATCTGTGCATTTTAAGCCTCATTTTTAGACTTTAATCACAAATTATTTTAAAGCCATATATATATATATATATATATATGCAGTATATATACTGCAGATTCTGTAGCCAAATGTACCATGTTGGAATGAGCATTAAAATCCCTTATAAGCATGTAAGTCCTTATCAGCCATGCAAAACAGTCTTCAGAGACAGCATCTAGGATGCCATTGAACCATTTAATGTTTCTTCAATAGAAATAGACCACTGACAGTTCACAGCTACTGTTTTTAGATCCTATATTTATAAAATTTTAATGGATAAAGGTTTAAAAGACAGCCCAGTGCATAATGTTAACTACCCATAGCCTGAGCAGGATGCTGTGTGTGAAGGTCCAATGTGTATGTGAGGGACAGAGGAGTACTTGGTGCTCACAGCTCTTCCCCAGTGAGGAGAAGCCCTGGTGCCTGGCTCTCACTGCATCACTGACTGTGTTCACTGCAGAGCATACACCCTCTTCGCAGTTTCCAAACACCACAGTCAACGTGAAAATAAGGCCTGTGAAGTGCAGATTTTCAAAAAAAAATTGAAGTTTTTGCAATACTTAACAAAAACTGAAATTTATTATTTACCAATAGTTGTATTGACTATAAGCAATAAATTGATAAACCTCTCTCCTGTTCTACCTAAATATTTGAACCTACATAAAGTCCTCTCAACCAAATCAAGTCCGAGTTTATTCTGCTTTCAGTAGCTATTTGTAAATCTCTGAAATGAAATAGATCTGTTGATATAAGTATAAATGTAATCAACTGAATCAAATTACTGAACTCAGACACACACTAAATGGCCTGGAGATGAAGAAACTGCTGACTGACCAAGGGTTAGAGCAGACAGTCCTTCAGTCCTTCCCTACTGGCATAACATGCTTTGCAGGATAGCTGATCTCAAGAGAGTAACAGCAAAGTTAGCACAAACCACATACCTGTTGAAAGAAACAAGAAACAAAGCTCGCTGCATTTTTGTTCAGAGTAGGAAGGTTCAAACAGGAGCCTCCCAGAAGCTCATCTCCAGGTGATTCTTGGGCCTATCATCTTGGCAGTTGACATTCACCACCACCCTCTGTGTCATGAACGATAATCATGAACTTGGAAGACAAAATGCATTGCTTAACATATTTTTTCACAGTTGTACTTCCTGAATGGATTGAATAGGGGTTTATCAAGATGTGTTCTAGAATCTAACACCTGTGTCTACGTAAAAGGAAGAGATTCCACATTCAAATACATCTGGAAATCAGAACATAATATACAGCGCCACTACTTTACAGGTATATACATTTACAAATGGTTCTGAGTGGCCTGTGAGGGGTTCTCTTTCTGTTAATTTGGATGAGAAGGACCACACTGGCTGTGGGTGGCACCATTCCCTGTGCTGGGATCCTAGACTGAATGAAAAGGGAGACGGCAAGTTGAGCACAAGCATTCATCACTTTTTGCTTCTTGACTATAGACACAATAGAACCAACAGCCTCAAGCACCTGCCACTGTGATTTTACTGCCATGATGGACTGTAACCTAAAGTCATAAGCCAAAGCAACCCCTCCCTTCCGGGAGTGGCCTTGGTCACAGCTGCAAGACAAGTAACTAATGAATAAATAAGAAAATAAATAATAAATAAATAAAAACAGGAGCCTCAACCATTCTGAGCATCGCAGTAAAACAACAGCAACAGCAAAGCTACAATTATACCATACGAGGATCAGCGTGAGGTGACACAGAAAGCCACTGGTGAAGCAGTCAGGAGCAGAGGCAGGGCATGCCGGGACGCCTGAGGTCAGCTTCCAGCACCTACGTCTGGGGTCCACAACTGCCTATAACCTTAGGTCCAGTGGATCGGATGTTCTCTTCTGGCCCCGACAGGCACCTGCACTCAGAGCACTGCACTCAGGCTCGCAGTCTCATACACAGACAACACACATACCAGAATATAATTAAAAATAAAGTAAAATCCTCCCCCCCCCAAAAAAAAAGAAGAACCCAAAGATAATGAAAAGCAAATTACATACACGTTATCTGGCCTAGGACTTTCAGATTGTGGAAGATCTCTCCTATTCACATTCATTAACGAAAACTGATCCTCACGACACAAAGTTTATCATTGTATTTAAAATGACCCATTTCACCCAATAGGGAGAGTTTGGTCTGGTTTGATGACCGCACACCAGAATATCTAATAGCTTATACATGTGTGCACTCTATTTATTAAAAAATATTCATTGCACATCCATTGTGAGCTAAGTATTTAACAGAAATTAATGAATATTTATTGCATGTGTGAAGAAACACTTTTCTTGATAGCTGAAGCAAAGAAACATGCGCTGATCTAATTAACTATATAATTCAAATTAAAATTTTATTTCTCTATCAGTGAAATCTAAGCAGATTTTTAAGTTGGAAATGTGTTCTTTATTTACTCATGTATTTGGCAAATGTTTGAGTCTCTATTGTGTGCCAAACATTGTTCTTGGCTTGAAAAGTGCAATAGTGAACAAGGCAGATAAAGTGACTCTCTACACATATTATCTATCCTATGAGAAAAAAGGAACTAAAGGAATATTCGATATGTAATAGACTGTCAGGATGCTTAGACAAATGCGGTGATTCAGGGTAGTCCAGGGAAGCTGCCTGAGAAAAGGGCAGCGCCATCTTCCAAGTATTGCAAGCATGGTTGTTTCAAGTAAGAGCAGCAAGTGGAAAGTCTTCCGGTAGAGGCAAAGGTCAGAGGGGCCCTGGAGAACCCCACTGAGGGCAGAGTGTGGGCAGGTCATCCAGCACCGGTAAGAAGTGACTTGTAGATTATCAACAGCCTATCGCGTTGACTGCATAAGCCGTGGAAATATGTACAAGTGTTGCTCTGGCAGCATTGATGCCTTCGGTGGGTTTTAAGAGGGAGTGCTTTGAGCTCTTTATGTTTTAAATAGTGCCAGCCAGGCTGCAGCATGACCTGACACTGGGCAGGGAAAGCAGGGCGGCAGGCCAAGGAGAGCAGCTCAGAGGCCCTCCCCACCCCCACCCCCCATTATTCACAGTTTCATCTTCCTCTGCTTTAAGTTCCTGAGTATCTTACTATTCTAATTCTGAAAAAGTCTCTATTTTTTTTCAATAACCAGGGAATAGTTTTTAAATTCACTGTATACTTTTACCAATTTTTCTATACCTTGGATTCCAGTTTTATAGAGTAATAACTCCTGTTAGCATGTTATCTTTAATCTTACACTGCAAACTGCTGTGATCTAAGTGAGTATGAACGCAAAGCTAAAGCTGACACACTTCTTTTGTGTGTATGTGTGTGCACACTTGTTCTTGTGCACAAACGTGTACACTGGTGCACGTGCACACGTACGCATGGATATGGAAGCCAGGAATCAAGCTTCAGTGTCTTGTTCCATCACTCTGCACTGTTTGAAAGGGGTGCTTGTTACTGATCATCCGGTTGGCAGGCTCTAGGATCTCCTAGAAGCCAGCCTCCGGTCACCCCTGTGAAGGATTCTCTCTGTTAGCTTAGTTGAGGTGGGAAGACATGCTAACATGGACAACACCCTTCCCTGAGCTTTGGTCCTGGACTGAATTTTTTTTAAAGTCAGCTGATAAGGAGCACCCCTTTGTCATTCTCTGACTTTTGACTGTGGGCACAATGTGACCAGCTGTCTCAAGCTCAGGCCTCCATGGAAAAATAACTCATTCACAGAACCTGGAGCTCACCAACTGGCCAGTCTGGCTGGTCAGCAAGCTCCCAGATCCTCAGTCCTCTGCCTGCTTTGCACTAGTGTTAAGGACTTGCAACAGCATGCTCACTTTCTATGTGGAGAGCTAAACTCAGCTTCTCACACGTGCGTGGCAAGCCCTCTACCAACTGAGCCAGCCCCCCAGACAGACCAAAGATCACATGACTGGATAAATAGCTTATGTGTTTTAAACTACATTACTTTTTATTAGAGCTTCATATTTAAGAAGTACTTTCTCCAGCATGCAAAAACAAAATAATTTTCCTACTAGGAAAATCCCAGGTATAGAACAAGAGTTGCCCAAAGATGAAAACAGAAGTTACTACCCACTTTTACGTTTTAAATTGTGATCAACTGTAAATTGACTTGTTTAAATAGAAAGATAAAAGATAATTGTTTTGCCCAGATTATGGGGACCCCCAAAAGACCACCATGGAGACAGAATCACATATGTAAAATCAAAGAGCCTTCATTTTCAAGCTCAGAGCTTGGACTCTGATGGCAGCGGTGAGAGCAGAGAGCCCAGAGCCCAGGCAGGGTAGGATTTTTATCAAAGCAGAGGTTGGGGTGAGGGGATTTCCAGGGTTCAGGACTCTGGTTGGCTGACATTTGTCTAGAGGTATAAGGAGTGTTTGGAATATCAGGTATTTCTTCTTAGATGCAGGCCCCACTGGGTGGGGTCAGCTTATGGCTTTTCCTGGGTCCAGGTGTTGACTACCAGAAGCTGTGTCTGGGCCTCTAAGCCTGTCATGGCCGCTGTGTGGTCAAGCTGTTTGGGGGCTCCCCCCACAATAATATGTAGCAGTAAGAAATAGTGGGTTTAGTTTCTGGTTTTATTTTAAGTAATAGAGGAAAGGAAAGGCCTGTTTTAGTTTACTTTCAGAGTTTCAGGTCCTCGTTGGCTGGCAGAATTGCACAGCAGGAGGGTATGGTGGATCAGATCTACTCATTTATAGTGACCAGAGAAGAGGAAAGCTGACCGGAGGGAGCCAGGGCAAGATACAGCCTCCAAGGACATGTACCCATGATCTAGTTCCTCTAGCTAAGCCTCTTAGCTACTCTTCTGTTGCTGTTGTTGTGATAAGACACCATGACCAAGGCAACTCAGAGAAGAAAAAAATTATTGGGGGTTATGATTTCAAAGTGATGATTGTCAGTTTTATGCGGCACAATGTTATTCTTTAAGCGGCACTGTATACCGTGCGAGAAAAGCCGCGAGGTGCAACAAAGCCCAGTATAAAAGTTTATTAAGGAAAGATGTGCGGAGGCCTATGGAAATGGTCATTCAAGGAGAGAGAGGAAGAAGAAGGGGGAGGAGTCTGTGACCCGCTTTTTAATGGGTTCCCCCTGCACGTGCGCATATGGGCTTACGTAGCTATGCCACGCATGCGCATAGATTGTGTGATCATGCTGTGCGCAAATTACATGACCACGCAGCGCACTGATTAAGTAGGACGCAAGGCCCAGGGATGACTAAGCCTCTTGCTTGGCTACTGGACTGCGCATGTGCGGTCATGTAGCTGGGGGCGTGGCCAGGAATTCCAACAATGATGGTGTTGAAGGCGCGTGCAGCCAGGCCGTGCTTTCGTCTACGTGTTAGGCGCTCAAACTCAGACTCTCATTCTTACACAGAAGGTACTCTTAGTCACTGAGTGATCTGCCCAGTCCTCACCAAAGTGTGAAAAGACTGAGCGTGTTGCTCGGGTCTAGACCGCAGCTGACATTAACGCTGACTTTGTTAACTAATAAGTCGTTGGTTTATAAGTTTTGTTAAAATTGGTTTTCCTACTAGAAGTAATTCAAAATGTCCTTTTAAAAAAATCTGTCTTCACTAGTGGCCACGTGCTGTAACAATAACAAAAAAAATTCCCATTTGATAATGCAACATAAAAAGTCTTCTGAGTTCTGAGAGATGAACTTATCTACGGGTAGAGAGACACAGAGTGTCTCTGTGCAGTGAGTTAGTGAAGGAACTCACAACTGGTCAAAGCCCAAAGGATAAGTGCTCAGCCACAAAGAGTACACACCTGGATCACACCGGCTTCGAAGCTCTTAAGCTGCCATTGCCTAAATGGAGGCAGGAGGGCTGTAAGTGCCCGTGGTCTGAGAGGACAGGATGTGTACAGCAGGAGAGACAGGGCTGCTGAGCCCATGAACCCACAGTACCTGAGGCCGCCTGCGCAGAACCTCCACAGGATCAAGCCAGCCATCGTTCTAGTGTGCAGGGAGATGTCCGTAAGGTCCCACCCCTGACTGAGGAGCTATAGATAACAAATGGGAAAGAAAGCCAATTTCCTATAAGGATGTGGCCCTTCACAGGTCAACCAGTGGGTAGCCCCACACTTAGGGACATACGGGCAGCATGAATTGAACTCTAAAATATGTACGTGAAACGGGAGTGTGGGAAAATTGAGGGGGGGTCTCAAAGGAGTTAAGGGATGAGTGGGGATGAATGTGATCAAAGTACATTGTGTGAAAGTCAAAGAATTAATAAAAATCTTTTTTAAAGTCTACTGAGATAGAGCCAAGAGTGGGAACATTTTGTACAGCCGTGCTTAAGAGCAGAAATGCAGACATTTTAATTAGAATAAAAAGAATAGCGCCATTAGCAAATAACTCTAGCATGAAAAAATAAATGAGGAAAGGAATTCACCGCTGCTTTAAGCATGTTGCCATGAACTTTTATCTAAAAATCTATAAATTGAGTTTGTTCCTACTATGTTCCAAAATACAAGTTAGATTCATCTCATTCATTTTATTTAACTGAATATATACATATTGCACACTTACATTGTCCTTATACACAATGTGGAAAATCCTTTTCCTATAGTGTTATAAGCAACTTTGAACCTTTTCAGGATGTATCCATGCTAGAGGCTGGATCCATGCACAGCAAGAAAATGGCTCCCTAAGCACTTAGGCTGTATATACATATTATTGAATATTTGAAGAGAAAGTAAAAGAAGAGAAAGCAAAAAATAAAGAGTAGCAAACAGCTAGCTGCCAGCAACATTAAACTCACATTGTTAACAGGGCTCAGTGTGGTATTCTAAGATTTCATAGGAATTTCTAAGGTTTCTAAAGCATTAGATAAACAAGCCACTGGCATCCATATTTTAAAGGAAGAAAATAGAAAAATAAAATATAGAGGAGAGTGATAGTTATCACATGTTTAAAATAAAATACACTGGAGATGCTATTAATATTTTAAAACATGCATAATTAAAAGAGACATCAATTTACAAAAACCCCCAGTCATGGCAATACAACCCCAAATTTGTAGGATTATTTGCTGCTGGCCAATGAGGACTAGGGGAGGGGAGGGCAGTTTGATGGCTAGAATGGACAGAACTATACTAATTGAATGAGGGCTGGAAAATGAGCTTTCCTGGCACAAGGAGAGCTACAGAACTCACTGTGCATGGAACATCACATGAGGGTGGTTTTTCCCTCCCCTTGTATCCTCAGAACAGCTTTTTTGGGTGCATGTGATGAGCTGGGGACTGTTTCTTGATGAATTCTGTAGCTTATAGAATTGGGATTTTTAACCCAGTCTAGATAATGATTCACTAAGCATATTTTAGGTGCCAATAATGGGCTGAGGCCCTAATTACAAGATCTATAGTCATGTGTTTTTACTAAATTGTAAAGACAGGAGAACAAGCATGCTGGGGATTAAATTACCAAGTCTGCAGATGGTCTGGAGTGAGCATCCTGAAACAGTAGTGGGCAGCCTGGAACAGTAATGAGCAGCCTGGAACAGTAGTGAGCAACCTGGAACAGTAGTGAGCAGCCTGGAACAGTAGTGAGCAGCCTGGAACAGTAGTGAGCAGCCTGGAACAGTAGTGGGCAACCTAGAACAGTAGTGAGCAGCCTGGAACAGTAGTGGGCAGCCTGGAACAGTAGTGGGCAGCCTGAAACAGTAGTGAGGAGCCTGGAACAGTAGTGGGCAGCCTGGAACAGTAGTGAGGAGCCTGGAACAGTAGTGAGCAGCCTGGAACAGTAGTGAGCAGCCTGGAACAGTAGCATCAGAAAGGAATCAGTCCAGAAGATGAAGAATGTCCGGGCCTGGCAAGTTAGGAAACTTCTGCAGTCCACAGATTGAGTGAGCATCAGGATGGTGTTATAAATTCACACCCAGAACGCCCTTGGACGTCTTCACATGTGGGATGATTACTATGTGCTAGGCCCTGTGCCGGGGACTGGAGAAGGGAGAAGAAGGCTCGATTCATTTAACAGAGGCTTCAGCAGAGAAACATCAGCAAAGGTGTCCAGGACCTCAGAAGACCGGGATGGGCAGAATCAGCAGAAATTGTTGGTGTTGTGTCTGTGAAGAAAGGAAGTGTAGTGTTTTAAAGACCGCCATAGGTACACCTTGTGGTATCCTGAGGCCACACAGCTAGAAAGTGAAGCTTCACATCTGCAAGGTCTATTAAGAGTATGGCCCAAGGTCTCCAGGCCCCTAATAGAATATTTACAATGTCATTTCCAAGAGGCAACATGAAGTAAGAATTTCAGAAGAGAAATATGTTTTGGCTTTTAGACACTAAATCAGTGAGCACAGATCAACAGGTGGAAGAGAATGAGAAGCACTGTTACAGGGACCTCCAGTTGGAGAAAGGGATTCAGAAGCCCCTTATCCCAAGGCTTCAGGGAATCTATGGAAAGATTTACACCATTGTTACTCTAGTTCTAGCCTCCAATCCTCTGTGAAGCCTTTCACTATCCTCCAGACATAACTACGACCCCTCAGAGATCTCACAATATAGTCTTCACGCCTACAAGGCCCAGCACTGATGACACTGTTTTATGTTGTGATCTCTGTTGCCAACTGGGATCACCAAAGCCATCTTCGTAATCCTCATTTTTAGATCAAGACAGTGATTGATATAAAACAAAAGCTCAAAATCAATTATGGACCTGCACTAAACTAAGTGAAAATGTGTGTTCCCTAGTGGAGGAAAAGGATGGCAATAAAAGTTGCAGACCCCCAAAGACCTCCAACGAGAGGCCTTGCGTGAGTGTGCAGGAAGGAGGCATTTGTGGAGCCTCCCCTCTGCTTACATATGTGTACCTGTATATATGTGAGTGTGTGTGTCTGTGTAGATGTGTAGGTGTGCAGGTGTGCAAGTGCGTGTTGATCCTTGCCCTTCACCTGGTTTGAGACAGGGTCCCTTATGACTTACCATTACATATACCAGCCTAGCTGGTGAATAAGCTAGGGATTGTCCCTTCTCTGCCTCCCATCTTGCTACTACATCCCCAAGATGATACCCAACCCCTATCCTTCCTTTTCTTACCTTTTAAAGCCT